>NC_133337.1:19813503-19913503 GCF_030506205.2 Paramisgurnus dabryanus
ATCTAAAATATCTTAAAAACAACAGAACATGATGATGGTCAGTCACATCACGCACCTGCAGCTATTCTGTGTATAGAGGAAATTTAATAAAATAAATAGGCATACACGAAATATGTTGCACTTAAAGGTGCCATTTGTAATAATTGAGGTAAAAGATTTAAAAAAATTAGCTACACGCATCAAAAGAATGAGAAGAAATAAGGGCAAAGGTGTCATTAAAAAAATGACAAGGTATAGTGCTGCAGAAATATCAATCTGAATTAGCATGCTAAATTACTAGCTACAGCCCGACTGGTGTTGTAATACCAGTTTCGACCATGGGAGGCAGTATGCGGGCCACGCACATAACCGCCAGCCAAACTGCAATACACGAATAAGTCGCTTGTGTGGGAGTACAGCCCTCTACTTCTACCGCTGCGTCCGAAAACTAAGGCAGCTGACTTGTTGGCTTAAGATTCATAAAAGCAGCTCAGAGAAATGCAATTCGGACAGCCATGGATTCGGACATGCCTTGATGCCTTCCTGCCTTGCAATAGGGGTTTCGGACGTATTTCAGTTCAGGGAAGAGAGCGGAAGAATGGCTAAAGCAAGAGACATTTACCACTACCACAAACATTTGCTGCAGGGAACAACGCGCTCGGAATCACAAATAAAATATGATAAATAAAGTAACCGAACCAGAGTAAATACTGGCACTGCTTTTCATCGCTGGAGACAACTAATGAACATGAAAGAAATGAGGTTCGACTCCGAAATGACAACTTTTCTTTTCGATTGGTAAGTAAGATGCTGTTAGTATTTCGCTAGAAGTTCACTTATAATAGGCATTGCCATAACCTATGCTCAGCTTGTACATGAACTACGGCTTTGTGCAGTAAATGTGGCTCCATCTGAAAGCAGCTGATGGCGTTTCACTTTTAATCAAGAAACCGGCTTCACTGACGAGAAGCGCAATGACTATCGCATGCAAATTATTGCGCATCCTTAGCTGTTAGCGTTTAATAGTTGGCTCTAGCCACGGATCCGATCCGGTTTTCACCCGTTATCTACCAAACTGAGGCTAAAATGTAACATTAGCTAAGAAGCTTGAAATGTCTTCGATTATAATGAACACCAAATGGACGCACGAAACGTAGCGGAAAACATTGCAATTTTAATGAGACCGAATGTTTTTTTTTGTGACTAATGATAACTTAGTTGCTAATGTAAATCAAACTTGATATATGCTGCTAAATTTGCAGCTGCTAAATTAAAATAGACCAACTCACTTTTCTGGAGGTGTACTGCCCCCGTCTGTTTGGAGTGTGGAGTATGAATTGATTTTTTTTTGGGCGGACATGTTAAATGGTCCCTTTAAATAATTGGCATATTAACAAAACGAATTTAAATTGATATGACGATTTTCAGTTCTTTTTTGTGACGTGCTCCACAAACGCACAGAAACTCATTGCTGAAACACCGCACACTTGTGAATCTGATGCACCTCATATCCAGACTTACAACGTTTCACATTAAATTACATATTTGTCCAGAACCATTGGTAATGTAAATACTGAATTTAACACTAGACATTACACTGCAAGATAGAATAGATTAGAATAAAATAGAAACTTTACTGTCATAATAAAACTATAATGAAATTTGTTAAGAAGCTCTCAAAGACCAGTAGCCTCAGAAGAATAAACAAGAAAAATAGAATTTACATAGTATATAGCTAAAAATAATATCACTGCAGAGCAGTATATATACAGTGGAATTAAATAATGCAAACAACAGTGCAAAATAGAGTTTAACCAAGCATAAGTCATTTAGCAGCAATGCTTATAAACCTACAATAATATTCTTGTTAGGAAGGAACAGGAAAACAGAGCATTGATAGAAATAGCATACATCACTTAATAGTAACTCCTGAATGTGCAAAAAAAAAAGTGATATATAGGCTAGCCAATTATATTTAAAATATGTTTTTAAATAGATGTTTAAATTTAAATAAATCTTGCATAAGGATTAGACCTGAGTTGGTGCTAGATTGTGCATACATCTACAGTATGCATTCAAACACTGCCTGCATAACACATCCTTAAAACATATCATGATCATTGCCATAAACAAGAGCTGAGGAGGAGAAATCACCTAGGTTTCAAAATGAAAGCTGCTACTTTGTAAATATTTAAAAAGAAATCATAATAAATGTATCATATTCTTCATTCCTTTATATTCTCTTCTCCTGAGGTGACGTGAAGTGCTTGCTCTGGCAAGATAATCCTAATAATATCCTTTAGTGTGTGATGCACTAGGATTTTAAATTCCTGTAATGTGAGCATGTTTAAGATTTGAGAGAAGAATATCTGACAAGATTCTCCTTATGTGTGTGCTGCAACCAGATTTCATAATCTGCCAGGATTTAAAAAATCCTGTAGTGTGAGCCAGGCATTAAAGATTACGATTACACTTCAGGTAAGTATAAAGAAATATGAATGTTGTTTATTTCCTGTATAATTTCTCAAACAAGAAATTATTTGTAATGACTCAATAAGAATGAAAACAACAAAGAAAAATAAATAAAAAGTTACATAAACAAGTGTATTGTGTGAATTTCTTTGTACTGTCACCCAATCACTTTCAATGTATTCACTATAGAGTCAATCACTTCAAAGTGACAACCAATAACACTTACAATCTCCCTTTTAGCTCTAACTTTACTTATAACTTTACTAATGACTAATTAAATGACACCACTTAAATTACCTTTTATACAGTGAGAAAATAACAGTTTCAATGGGCATTCACAATTTCACACTCAAAACACTGGTGAATGTCCCTGTTAAATGTTCAACCACAGTTCACTTTAAGTTTTATAATAATAATTAATAATAATTAGTTACATTTATATAGCGCTTTTCCAGTGCTCAAAGCGCTTTTACATATGAATGGGGGAATCTCCTCAACCACCACCAATGTGCAGCATCCACCTGGATGATGCGACGGCAGTCATATTGCGCCAGAACGCCCACCACACACCAGCTTATTAGTGGAGAGGAGACCAAGTGATAAAGCCAATTAGTATGAGGGATGATTAGTAGGCCAATGGGCAAGTTTGGCCAGGATGCCGGGGCACACCCCTACTCTTTTTCGAAGGACATCCTGGGATTTTTAATGACCACAGAGAGTCAGGACCTCGGTTTAACGTCTCATCCGAAGGACGGTGCTTTTTTGACAGTATAGTGTCCCCGTCACTATACTGGGGCATTAGGACCCACACAGACCACAGGGTGAGCACCCCCTGCTGGTCTCACTAACACCTCTACCAGCAGCAACCTGGTTTTTCCCAGGTGGTCTCCCATCCAAGTACTAACCAGGCTCAGCCCTGCTTAGCTTCAGTGGGCAAGCTGTCTTGGGCTACAGGGTGATATGGCTGCTGGCAAATAACCCAACTTTTTTATAACCCAACTTTAAGGTTTTAACTGTACCGTCCATCAAACCACAATGTCCCAAAAGAACAAATAGGAAATACCAGTCTGTAGAATGATGGGTGGAAATACGTTGTCTTGAAGTAGGGTGCGTTGAAATTAACTCGAGAGCTATAACTTAGTTGCCTCTTTCAGTTGCAATATCACGATAAATCGATCAGATGAATCACACAGATGAATTACAAACGAACCATCCTCGAGATGAATCAGCTGAGATGTCGTTTGGATGGCAGGGTAAACTAAAACTCAAATCTTCTCAAACAGTGCTTTATATCACGATTATATACAGCAGCCGCTGTCTCACGTGTAAAGACACGAGTTAACCACAAAATAAAACGACGTGATCCGTCCGGACCAAAAACGTCACTTCAGTGTAAAGTAAATAACGTGACACAGCAAAAATATGTCAGATATACCAAAAATGTCACAAATACGACAAGAAAACTCACATATTAAGCACTTTAAAGTGTGCCTGCAGCCAGCATAAAGTTACTGCGTCATTCCAGCAACAGCTGAGCTTCTCGTGAACCGATCGTCAAAACGCAATCTTCAACTGTAAAACACTTAGAGTCCACAATACAGTGCTGTCCTCTGTCCGACCAAAACTCCGATTTAGTTCTCTTAAAGCAACTTTATCGAACTAGCTTCTCGGACACGACACGACACGACACGACACACACTTCAGCTAACTCTTCTACCTTTTTTTTTTACTGCGCGCTCTTCTTCGTGCACTCTCGCCACTCGCACGTAAACCAGTCTGCTCGTCAAAATAAAAGTCTCTCAAAAATAATTGTTATAAAAGTAGATCCCGTTACATATGGGTTCAAGAATAAAAAAATACTGGCCATTTGAAACTAGAAAGTCATCACTTTATTTTTTCCCATTGTTTTCCATTTTGCGGGTGGTAAAACTACTGTGCGCGTCGTTCAAATTCATTGAAATTTCGTTCTCTTCGTAGTTTAGCAATTAAACTAAATGTCTATTACAATTTCAAGAATGTTTTTACTCTCCACATCGCCTGAGGAAATCCGAAGTTGCGTCGAGGGGAACCAAACTGACAGCCGCGATAGCGGAGATTGTCACGTACCTACAGTACAAAAGGGTATTGGAAAAGCTTGCGTCTGACCTGCAGCTATCATTCTGGCTTGGTGGGATGTCAGCCAGTGAGTCCTCTGATTCTGACCTTGTTCTTTTACTACTCAGAGTCTAAAACAAGGAGGGCATATTAAGTGTTCATTGTATTTTCATTTTAACAGAGCAGCTATGGTTGCGCGTTTCACACAAAAACACACACACCTCTCCACACCACGTTGAGGCTGACTGACGGCAAAGGCGACGCATGCGCTTTTAACTTGCAAACGCAAGGGTGTATGGGTAATGTAGTCTCTGCTCTCGGTGGGACGATTTAGGAAGTGTACATTGTGAAGGGCGCTCTGAAAAGCGGCAGCGCAGCCAAAAGATTTAAACCTCTGATTTAAACAGATGTGCAAATGAGCGTTCCGGTACGCTCAAAGCACGTTCTGGGCTCAGGGAAAGGTGGTGGTACGCTCAAGAGCTATATTTAGAAGTGGCGGTACTGAGTACCGGCGCGTTCCGCCCCACTTAAAGCACTGAGTAAAAGTACAAAAGTACTTTTTACTTAAGTAAAAGTAAAAAAAACCTAGGTGTTTAATGTACCTAAATATTAAATATAAACAAAAAAAATTAATTAGGAAATGTAGTAGAGTAAAAATTATGATAATATGCTTTGGAATGTAAGTTTTCCAAAGAAAACACTGATAAAATACAAATACTTCATTTACTTTTATGTAGAAAGTAAAAATACTCAAGTAGTGTCTGCCTCTGGTTATAATTACCCAGCAGTTGGGTTAAAACAACCCAGCATCTGGTAAATTTTAGCCCAGCGTTGTGTTCTGTCTAATATTTCCCAATATGGTTTAAATAACCCAGCCATTTTTTAAGTGTATTAGCATTGTAAAGATGACTAGATATTGTACATCTCCTGGGCGGGGAAGGCCATTTAAAATGGTTGTTGACGTTTGAAGGTCGTGCACTCTTGAATCTGCCGGTTTCAAGCAGGTTTAGCCTTGAGCATTTTTCAGAGAAAAGTCTTTGAATATCAAATTACAGAAATTCAGAACAGAAACTGGTTGTATAGGCTAACACACATTTTGGTAAATATCAGTTCCTCCAGATTTTTTGTGAAAAAATGCAATATTTGTGAAATCATGAAAAACTGGAGGGACTGAAATATAGATATTCTGCAAATCATTTTGACATGTACAGTTTATTATTAGACAAAAATTAAATATAAATATGTCTTTTAATAACATATGACATAATGTTTTACAAATGATTTAATCAAATAGTGCTCATGACAGGACATCTTGTCTTATGTAAACTGAAAGTAAACAGGGTTTCCTCGCGGAAGGTCTGCATCTCATTATTTAAAGGGACACTCCACTTTTTTGAAAATGGGCTTATTTTCCAGCTCCTCTAGAGTTAAACTATTGAGTTTTACCATTTTGAAATCCATTCAGCCGATCTCTGAGTCTGGCGGTACCATTTTTAGCATAGCTTAGCATAATTAATTGAATCTGATTAGACCATTAGCACCGCGTTTAAAAATATGAAAATAGTCCCCATTGAAGTTACCAAGGGGACTATTTTTGAGCACTGCTTAATATCATTATGCCTGCTGCAACCATGGTATAGCAGCAAAGTCCTTGATTATTACACCAGAATGAGAGTACTGTATAGTCCATAGCCATATCGACCTAGAAAATCGCAACTTTTAATTTTCTGTTGGTCTTAGTACACAATGTAACTACTGAAGAGTCAAGTTTTATCCAATATCCAAACTCTTTTGTATTTATTGGCCGCGATGCTAATGGTCTAATCAAATTCAATGGATTGTGCTAAGCTACGCTAAAAGTGGTACCGCCAGACCCAGAGATCAGCTGAATGGATTCCAAAAATGGACAGCAATAATCGATTTTTTACTAGGGAAGCTGGAAATTAGTATATTTTCCAAAAAAGTGTCTCTTTATTGTTCCTTACCTTACTTATGAGTTAAATAACTGCAGTGTTTCCCACAGATCTGAAATTTACTTGTGGTGGTAGCTGGTGAAAAGGGCAATCATTATTATCCACCGTCCGACAAAAAATGGTCTACTATACATGTAACAAAGAACTAATAATGTGTGACACAACACAATACTTTGATTTATAAAACATTCATATTAATTTCACATTATAGTTCATTAATCTAACCACCCCAAACTTTTTTTGCCATAAACAAAGCTGACACTGTTTGTCAAAGCACCACGAAAACACTTTATGTTTTTGCACTGATATATGAAGCAATTTGATGACCCCTTTTATCAAACTCAATTATATACAATACTATGTATACTATAGCCTATTGTTAACCTTTCCTGTTTATCACCTAACCGTGGTTGGGTGACGCAGGGGAGATCTGTCTTCTCCAGGGCCGGTCGTTCTCCTTCCGGGGTTAACTCCTTTAAACTTCACGCTGTTAGATGTGGTGGCATATATGAAACAGAAGGCTTTCGTGCCGAACAGTTATTTGCTTTATTTTTAGCCGCACTGAATACACTGTATAACATCAAAACAACTTGCTACCCGCCGCCGATCACTGTCTTTTTTTATACACACTCTCGCTTAGCAGCGATCACCAAAGAAAAACAGAGCGGGCGGGGGAAAAAGGCACGCCACGGGCATGCGCACTCACTCACTCTCATCCGCACACAAACTGAGCTGTCCCAAAACTAACACATTGGACACACATCTCACAACACTACCCCCACGATGGACTGGCAATTAACACTAATTACATTCCATCTTAATGTTCTTAGCACACATTCTCTATATCTGTAGGCCTAAAATGTGAAGAGATAGATGTGTCCCAAACAGTTGGTAAATCCAAATAGGTAGGTTATACTATTTCAAAAGTGCCTAAACAGTGTTAAAAGTTTTAAAGCTCATTCAACAGTGAAAACAGGAGTGACAAATTACTATGCCATAGTCTCCAACAAAACATAAGAGTGCATCACCTTTTAAATCCAATTTTCCGGTGACCAGAGGTAATACTGTCGGACTAATTCAGCAATAATCAAAACATGCATTGGAAGCAATAAAGTGGAAACATGTAAAAGCATTAAACAAAATAAACTATCCAGCCCTTTTTTTTTTAAAGAAGAAAAATATAGAACAAACTTAACTAGAGTTCAAAAACGTAAACTGTAACGTCTCTAGTGCAAATACGAACTGTCAGGTGACTCATTCAGTGACCCAACTCCCATACCGTAACGGTTGTCTGCGCTGACGCTGGGGCCGAGGTTTGCGCGAAGACTGGTGGTGTGGCTCTCCCACCACACCCCCACCATGGTCAAGCGTCACATGGGAAGGAGTGGATGGAAGAGACCCGACCACGCGAGGATTAGTAGCTGGAGGGAACGGGTGGTGTGGCTCCCCCACCGCACCCCCACCATGGTTAAGCATCACATGGGAAGGAGTGAATGGAAGAGCCCCAGTCACATGAAAATTAGTAGCAGGGGGAGTGGCCGGTTGGGAGTCACTAGGGCCATCACTCAAAACAGTAGAGTAGAGGCTGTTCAGACCGAGATCTTCCCGGTCTGCCGAGTACCCATCAACAGCTGGGGGCAGGATTTCAGAAGGCTTCCAGTTCTGAGACTGGTCCAGGACCCAGGTATTATCCAGGGGCTCACGACTGCGGTAGCATTTGAGTTGATCATGGTGGACAACTTTGACCTTAGCTCTGGGGCCCTTTTGGATCCGGTAGACGAGATCGTCTAAATGCCCCAGAACAAAGTAAGGTCCTTCATAAGAGGGGAGGAACTTTTTGACCTTGTTTTTTGACATGACGGGTTCCCTTGATGAGATACCACACCGCATCACCGACTTTGTACT
Organism: Paramisgurnus dabryanus; assembly: GCF_030506205.2. Lineage (NCBI taxonomy): Eukaryota > Metazoa > Chordata > Actinopteri > Cypriniformes > Cobitidae > Paramisgurnus > Paramisgurnus dabryanus. Next base: position 19,821,927 of record NC_133337.1, read on the forward strand.
GTGTGTGGCAAGCATTTTTGTCATATTGTCTTTTTGCACGTGTGACTGACTCACCGAGGGCTTCTTGGGTTATGTTGTGAGCCAGTTCTAACCGCTCACGCATTTGTTGCACATACTCGGGGACAGAAGGTGCATGATCTGAGTCTGGGGGCAAACCAGCCACCAGGTCTACTGGCTCACTTATTTCACGGCCGAACATCATGAAGTTGGGGGTAAAACCAGTAGCGCTGTGCTTGGTTGCTCTGTAGGCCATCACTGCATATGGAAGCATCAAGTCCCAATCCCAGTGACAGTGTTCTGCAGTGGAGGCCAGTATCTTTTGGAGTGTGGCGTTGAAACGTTCAACCTGGCCGTCAGACTGCGGTCTGAATGGTGTAGTGTGGGTTTTGTCGATACCAAACAAACGGCACATTTCTTGGAATACCTCTGATTCAAAGTTGCGTCCTTGGTCGCTGTGCAGAGAGTGAGGCATTCCAAAGCGACATACCCATTCAGTTGCTACCACGTTTGCCACTGTCACAGCGTTTTCGTCAGAAATTGCAAATGCTTCAGTCCATTTCGTGAAATACTCCTGTATCACGAGAATATAACGGTTGTTCCGGTCTGTCTCATTGAGTGGGCCCATAATGTCCAGTGCAATGCGCTCCATGGGGGCTCCAACTCTGACAGGTCCCATGGGTGCTTGTGGAGCCTTGTGGGGTCTGGCTCTGCATGCACAGTTTGTACAAGTCCGGCACCAGAGGGCCACATCCTCTCTCATATGATACCAGTAGTATCGGGTTTGAAGTCTGGTCACAGTCCTTTCAATACCAAAATGTCCTCCTACTGGCCCTTCATGCATTTGGCGCATAACATCAGGTTGCATTTTGCGGGGGAGAACAATTTGAGGATAGAACTGTGTGTCGTCCAAACAGTAAAAGCGGCGGACCAATACTCCATCTTTGAAGTAAAGTCTTCTCCACTGACTCCAGTATGTTTTAGTGGCTGGGCTGCATGGGGAGACTGTGACCCACGGGGGCCGTTCACTGCTGATTTCTAACCAAGATCTGATTGGTGCAATATCTGCATCGGCATTTTGAGCCTGGCGCAACTCCTCCATAGTCCAGCCCGAAAACGGTATGGTCTCGCTTATGTTTGTTACATAAATTTTCTCTGTTTGTTTTAAAACGTCTGTGTTGGTAACATTGACAACGCTTACCCCCACTGGACTCAACAATAGGGGGCTGGTGTCTGAGTCCAAATTACACTGAATTGCTTGGTGGCTTGTGGTTCTTGGCTGTAATGAAGGGTCCTACAGATTACAAGGGCAGAACTGACGGCAGGGCCTGCGGGAGAGACTGTCAGCATTTGTGTGTAAGCGACCTGGGCGATGGATGATTTCGAGCTCGTACTCCGCTAGCTTCTCAAGCCACCGGGCTAACTGACCTTCCGGCTCTTTCATTCGCGTGAGCCAACGCAGGCTGCTGTGGTCGGTTCGTACCTTGAAAGGTCTCCCAAGTAAGTATTGCCGAAAGTGAGACGTGAAATCGACAATGGCTAACAGCTCCCGCCTGGTAGTGCAATAATTCTGTTCAGCTTTGGCTAATTTACGACTGCCGTATGCTAACACACGTTCCGTGCCGCCCTGCATTTGCGACAGGACAGCACCGATACCTATGTCGCTGGCATCGGTGTCCAGGATCATTTCACCATGGTCCAGAGGATAACCCAAAACTGGGGCTGTTGTGAGGCGGTGCTTGAGCATGTCAAAGGCAGCTTGGTGTTCAGCGTGCCACCGGAAGTGCGCATTCTTTCTCGTCAGGTTATGTAACGGTTCGGCAATGGAAGCAAAGTCTTTCACAAACCTGCGGTAGTAGGAGGCGAGGCCAATGAAACGTCTGACCTCCTGGACTGATGTGGGAGTGGGCCAAGCTTGGACTTTGTTGACTTTATTGGGGTCAGTGGCCACACCGTGTTCAGACACAATATGACCTAGATAGGCCACTCGGCGGCGGAACAGGCAGCATTTGGTGGGTTTCAGTTTGAGATTTGCCTGTTTAAGTCTCTGGAACACCTGGCTCAGTCGCTGCAGCATCTCGGGCACATTTTTGGCCAGCACAATGATGTCGTCCAGGTAGACGAGGCAAGTCTCCCATTGCATGCCGGCAAGGACACGGTCCATAAGGCGTTGGAATGTTGCCGGCGCATTACATAATCCGAACGGCATAACGTTCCATTCGAATAGTCCATTACGGTGGCAAAAGGCAGCTGCACGGCGGGCTCTGGGTGTTAGCTCAACTTGCCAATAACCTGAAGCAAGGTCTAAAGTGCTGAACCATTTGGCCGTAGCGAGTGTGTCCAGCGTGTCTTGGATACGGGGTAGCGGGTATGCGTCGGTGATGGTGTGGCTGTTTAGTGCTCTGTAGTCTATACACAGACGATAGGTTCCATCTTTTTTTTTTACCATCACGATCGGTGAGGCCCAACTGCTGTGACTGCGTGCGGCGATGCCGCTTTGAAGGCCCTCACTGATCTGCTGTTCCGCGCTTCGCTGCTTTTCCCCAGCCATACGACGAGGAGGCTGCTTTACTGGAGGTCCCGGCCGGGTTATGATGTCATGCTGAACAAGACTGGTCCGGCCCAGGTCACCAGATCCCCTGGAAAAGACACTTTCATAGGCACATAACAGGTTAGTTAGTTCAAGTTTTTCATTATCATTAAAGTCAGTGGAACTCTGGGCATAGAGCTCCTGGAGGTGCTCTGGAACTGCAGGAGGACTGGCGGAGGAATCTGCCGCTGTGGAAACACTGGGCGAGGACAGAGCTTCAGCTGGCTGGAGAAGGCCTGCAATGGCACCTTCTTTAATAGTCACTGCCTTGTTACCAGGGTTAAAGAGACGTAATGGAACAAGGTTGGTGGGCTGTGTGTTGACTATGGCTCTGGCAATGAGCACTTTGTGTTTTTCAACAAAACCTTTTGTGGGACTAAGCATCATGTCTCCCTTAACTTCTCTGCAAAAGTGCACGTTGCCCTTAACTAGGTACTCTTGTCCCGCTTCAACCACAACAGTTCTGGCTACTCTTACTGCGTGTGACTTTGGAGCAGCCTCTGGGTGAAAGTAGGGGACTTCCTCACCAAACAGAATTATGCGGTGCTTACCGAAATCAAGGCGGGCCTTTGCCTGAGTGAGGAAAGGGTGGCCAAGCAGCACCTCATTGCCCTCTATGTCCGCAACAAGGAAGTCCACTTCAACTTGACGGTTGTTAATACTGACTGGTACCTTGGCCTCCCCAAGCACCGGCACGTCTCCCGGTCCCACCCCGAACAAAGTCTCTACGATGGATGACTGAAGCGGTGGTCTCACGTCTTGGTGAATGGCATTGTATTGGTGAAGAGGCAGCACGCTCCTCCGTGCTCCACTGTCCAGGACTGCGCAGACCTCCAGCTCTGATATGCGCATGTGAATGTTCATTTCACAATTCTGGCCTTTAAGGTGGAAGACTGTGGTCAGCGGATTTTCTTTGGCAGCGCTCGACAGAAAAGTCTTTGCATTTCTTTGAGGAGACGAACACTGACTATGTTTGTGACCCCAACCATTACAGTTATAGCAGCGAATGTCACCCTTTTTAAAGTTCTTGTGCTGCTTTGGTGTTTTTGCAGATGTGCGTGGGACAAAGTGATTTGGTGACGGGCTAACTGCAGAGGTAGTGGTAGTCACAGTCTCATTTTTGTCTCTTTCTCTGACAACAGCGGCTCGGGGCCTGCGTTCAGGGAAGTTTCGGGCCCCTGGCTGCATGATGCTGGTGACATAGGAAGCAGCTCTCTTGGTGGTGTCATAACGGTGGGCTATTTCATAAGCTTTGGCTAATGTAGCTGGACGTTTTTCTAACAGTCTTTGAACTAGCTCTGCATCACCCAGACCGTTTGTGAAAACTTCAACAGCTATAGCGTCTTGCTCAGCTTCTGACCAATCACCATAAGCTATAGCTATTTTTCCATAAATGTCATCCCTGAATACATGAAGCGCTTCGCCGGGTTTCCGCACTCTTTGCCTCAGCTCTACTGCTACTGCCGCTGCATGATCTGAAGAAGGGCCATAAGCAGTTTCGAGTTCCTCCAGTAGGCGGTGGTAGTCCCATTTGGATGAACGAGAGTTTCTGTGGACGATGGCGCCTGCAGCCCCAGTGAGACAAAATTTCAGCTGAATGGCCATTGTTTTGACTGACCAGTGATTTGCCTCGGCACAGCTCTCAAACCTGTGCAGAAACTCCCTCCACGGTGTGCTGCCGTCGTAGTGGCCGGGACGTAGAGTGGGGACTCTCTCTTTGAGGTCATAGTCATCATCACTGTCCGACTGAGGAGGCGGACGGGGCGCAAAACGTTTCTCTTGTGTTGGAGATGGGGGACAAGGGTGGTGCAATGGGAAATGTCTATGTTTTGCAGCCATGTCTGCATTAATAAAAGGACAGGGCATGGGAAGCGTACTGGCTTCAGGTTTGGATATAAATGGTGTGCTCTGTACAAAACTTCCCATGTGAGCATTGGCAAAGGGGTTTGTGACTTCATAGTGTCCTTTTAACGGCATGTCTGGAGCGGTATATGTGAAAATGTTTACGTCTGGCCTCCTTACAGAACCATAGCTTTGATGGTGGTCTCTGCTAAAGGGGTTTGTGGGCGGGACATGGCTGGGGCTGTTAAATGCTGAAAACAAATCCTCTCCATTTGCAATTGTGTTAATGCAACTTTCATCACACAAGAATGGGTTATAATGTTCACATTTTCTCTCAGCCTTGCATTCATAAGCTGTCACAATACCACGACTGTTGTCCTCAACATTGATTAGCGACATGAATGGATTTGAGTAATTGGTTTCTCGTCCGTAAACATCGGAGGGATAGCGGGCGGCCGCCATTTTGTATTGGCTTAGACACGCCGCTATTAACCTACAGTTGTATTACAGTCACTTGGTTTTATTTATTATTTATTCTGTTTAATTGTCCTTTGATTTCAGATGCTCACCAGTTTATCCTTTCTTTGTAACAACGCTCAGTCCCTTCGTGGTCGCCAGTGTTAACCTTTCCTGTTTATCACCTAACCGTGGTTGGGTGACGCAGGGGAGATCTGTCTTCTCCAGGGCCGGTCGTTCTCCTTCCGGGGTTAACTCCTTTAAACTTCGCGCTGTTAGATGTGGTGGCATATATGAAACAGAAGGCTTTCGTGCCGAACAGTTATTTGCTTTATTTTTAGCCGCACTGAATACACTGTATAACATCAAAACAACTTGCTACCCGCCGCCGATCACTGTCTTTTTTTATACACACTCTCGCTTAGCAGCGATCACCAAAGAAAAACAGAGCGGGCGGGGGAAAAAGGCACGCCACGGGCATGCGCACTCACTCACTCTCATCCGCACACAAACTGAGCTGTCCCAAAACTAACACATTGGACACACATCTCACAACACTATATAGACAGTGCAGGTCTATAGATTATAAATGTGACTGATGTTATAATGTTAATAACTTCTATTAGATAGGCACTTTTACTGCTTCTGCTTTCTATTTCTTTTTTGCAGATTAAAAAAAGCTTAATCCACTAATTATTTCAGATTTAAAAGTCTACTTGCTGTCCCGATGACAGACTTTACATTACAGCTTTGCGTTTTTTATATCCTGAGTCAGCTAGAGCTTTGCTCATTCAGTATTAGCACTGCTTTTTGCTACAATCTCTGTGCAAACTGTTTAGATTTTAGTAAAGATATTGTCTATTAATAGTTTGATTATAAAAAAAATGGGATAAAGAAAATGAAGCGGCGCGTGGTCGTGACAAGAGCCCGTTGCTATCGCCATAGAAACCGGAGGCACGCTAAAACAGCACTCGAGCTTTAGCGCGGTAGCGCTCACGACCGTTCTCCGATCGACTCGGGTTTTACACACAATATTAATCAGACTTGGGACCCGAAGTAATGAACTAGGACCGACCCGGACACATCTGACCATTTAAAATATAAACCCGGAACCGTACGGGTCCCGCGTCCTCAGTGAAGAAAGACCTCTAATGGTAAAACTCTGCTCAAGTTCAGAAACATGAAAGGATACTATGTGACACTAAGGTTGCTTCGCGTCGCGCCCAATTCATTGAGAAACAGAGAGCACGTGAACGGACACTCAACCGGAGAGACACAACGTGCTTGCACGCAAAATGAAGCCAACTTAGATGCTATAAACACATATGCACATAAGCATATGCGACCATTTTGGTCGCAGTGTGTTCCCTGGCTGCTCCGTATGTGCTGCTGCAGTTTGTTGATCCAGTTTGCCGCGCTGGATGATGAGTTTATGACGCGTGCATCATCTTCACGGTCACCCGACCCCCACCTCTCTCTCGCGCTCTCTCTCTCGCGCTCTCTCTTTCGCGCGCTCTCTCTCTCTCTCTCTCTCCAAAACACGGGTCATCCAGTCGAGTTCAGAAAATACGTAAATTCGTAAAGTGATTTTTTTTTACCTGGGCGGATCGCAATTTACCTGGGCGCAGCGCCCAAGTAGAGCCTATGTATGGGAAACACTGAACTGTGTAATAAGCGGGATAATGTACAGACAGCAGGTTGTTATCGCAAAATAAACTCCTTTAGTGTGATACAAGACCCTCGGGTTAGGTCCTGATCACACTGTCTGCGCTTATTTCTGCAATAACAACCAACTGCCTTTACATAATCTTACTTGTTGTGTAGATATTGAATGCAGAAAGTTTGTGTCCTGCACACAGTAGAGATGTGTTATTTTGAACGTGTACAGTGACCTTTAAATAACTCAGACTGTGTGTGTGTGTGTGTGTGTGTGTGTGTGTGTGTGTGTGTGTGTGTGTGTGTGTGTGTGTGTGTGAATGATCCACAGTGATGTCCGAGAGTATTTGAAGACCTTGGCTTTGGGTTTTACTGCCCATTATATCTGGATAGACATCGATCCATAGACTCTTTGAAAGTAAACCCTGGGGACTCCCTGTAAACATAAATACTTTATTTCTTGAGCAGTAGTATTATTGTCTGTAACATTTATAATTAATGTCAGCTTTCAAGTGAGTACAGAAGGTCACTCTCATCTCCGCAGGAAACATCACTGCTATAGATTATTGACAGATGTAAAGCTGTGAGAATTACATTTCCATTTAACACATTTGGCAGACGCTTTTATCCAAAGCAACTTACAGTGCATCACAAGCTATACATTTTATCAGTTTAGTCGCTGGGAATCGAATCAACACATTTAACGGTTGCTTTATCCAAAAATAAAATAAAAACTCCTAATGCCAATGGATTATGTTTTAGTTTTTAACTAAACCGTGTTTGTATGCCTTCAAAATACTTGAATTATACATCAAGAGTCTTGTGGAGTCATTTAATTCAGCATTCCCGTCATGTTATATAATGTTATATAAGTGTCTGTTGTGTCAGTGAATCACAGCTGTGTTTGCTTTATGACCCAGTGATCTCTGGAGGACTTTCATGCTGCTGTATTATTTGTCTTCTCCCACAGGGATTTCATTTCAATGATGCATGGAAAATCGTATGAGGAGTTTGATTCATTTATCATTCATGCTGAACCTGATATGATACTGTATGTTATGCACTACTGTAACTTATAAACAAATACTTTCATGCACTCATAATGAATGATATCTTGTTTAACCGAAAACAATATCAGCTTGCAGACCATCCGTAACTTTAAGGACTGGATTGCTATGAACATCTGCAATAAAGGCCCAAAGTGTGAACAGTGTGGGCTTGACTGGCTCGCAACATCACAGAATCTTTTCAAAGCTCAGGTCGACTTGTTGCTCATGAAAAATGTATTATTTCGGGTTGGCAGAGAATGGTTTATGATCACCGGGTTTTATTCAACCCGGTGTCCAGTGGAGCTCTTTCACCCCATCGTTCCCCTCAAACTGTACCCATCTGATGAAGTCGCCAGCAGGCTCAGCCGGTGGAGTTTCAGTCTCTGTCTGCAGTCATTCAGGCGGTCTGTTCGCATGTAAAGCAGCTCGCTGCAGCTGTGCTTTCAAAACCTTCAGCTTTTTCATCTTTTTCAGACGTCCGCTGTGCTACCCGTGACAAAAAGATCAGGTTACAATCAGAGATGATTCCAGAACAATTAGGTGACATTGTGTCGCTCTGTGTGCCGCCAATTGTGATTTGTTGAGAAATACATGGTGTCAATTTGACACACAAAATAATCTCTGATTTGTATCAATGGATCTGCTCTGAGAGAAATGAAGTGAGCTACACCTAATGATTTGGGTTCGATCTTCTCGGCTATCACAAACGACCACCATGGGTTTTGTAAACTTAAAGATGCAATGTGTAATTTTAATCTAGCAACAAAAAAAAACCCCAATATAAGATCTTACATAATGAACTGTTATGTGGACATAAGACATAATGCTGTTAAAAAGGAATAGCACTATATTTTAGTTTGTGTTAAGGTTTTTGAGAAAATGCATATTTTAAAGTAAGTGGTACTGTACGAGCATTAGGGATGCAGCGAAGTTCGGCAACCGAAATTAGTCATAAATAGTAAAAACTCATTTGCGTGTTCGGCCCGAGCAAGTGAAAAGACGGAATAAATGTATCACCATAGTCTATGAGTAGCTTTGCGTAGCCAGACATGCACCTTGACAAATTTGTAACAGCTTGTCAGTTCTATGCGGACCGCAAGCGCTGTGATTGGTCCATTTGAACCCCCCAGTCAGATAAAAAAACTACATCATAGGTATTGCCGTTTGTGACGGTGAGAACAAAGATGGGCCAAGTTGAAGAGTGATTTAACTGCAACTGCAACAAAAGTTGCTGTTTATTTACTTCCATCATTGCTGGTCTTCTCAAATCATACACAAGAAGTTGCTGGTTCTTCTTCGTTTGTGGGTTAACTAAGCAAGCCGCTTCTTCTTTGACGGTTGAGCTGCTATGGTTACACGTGAGGATACTGCCTACCAGCAGTCTGCGCGTGTTTGCACGTTGACGCAGACGATGACGCAGAAGTATATATGAAAACCGCCATAGTGGCTACGCCGTAGGATGTACACAGAACTATAATGAGCTCGTCAGAAGTATGGTCTGTGCGTTCATGTGCACTTAAAAAAACAGACTTTACCCCGGGATTAAGCATCGTTGCCTTAAAGGCACAGTATGTAAGAAATTTATATCAATTAATCATAAAATTGCCCTGACATGTCACTAGACATTAAGAAATCATTTTCATTTCAAATACTTGTATCACTGACAACAGTGGTCTGGCCAGGATATTGTCATTTAAAAAGTGGAGTTGCAGCCCTTAACTGATGTTTATGTTGTCATTTTGTGTATTGGCCACAGCTGGGTGATTGCAGTACCAGTTTTAGCCACAAGTTTTGTGATTGCAATATCAGTTTTGGCCACAATCCTACATACTGTTCCTTTAAGTTTCTTAAGGCAGATTAATGAAAAGTGTAATGTGCGGGAATAGGAGATTAGATAGCAATCAGATAGCTATCCAATCAGAGAAGTGACCAGATGTAAAAGGCCCTATAATGTCTGCTGGAATGTAAAATTGTTAAATAAAATGTGAAATAAATATAGTAAAAATGACACTGTATATAATTTTTTTACTGTATTTATGCAGTGGTAATAAAATTGGCAAAATAATTAGGAAAATGAAAAAAAAAACATGCTCGGTTGTTTGGAATTCGGACTTTGGCTGAATGTTTTATTTATTCAGATTTGGCCAAAACATTTTCTTTTGGTGCATCCCTAAGGATTATTATTGATTGTGATACATCTCAAAAAACATTACATTTTTGCATTTAGCTTTCAAACGCATAAATCCAGAATGACTTAAAGAGAACCTATTTCAAGTTATTTTGTGTATTGGGTATAATACAATATGTTCGCGTGGTTTATGGTTAAAAAACACATTATTTTCCACATGCCGTACATTTTTACAGCTCCAGATTTTACTCTTTTCCTCAAACGTACTAATTTTGTACAAAACTCATCAATTTGAAAAGCTCTGTGTCCCTGATTGGCCAGCTAATCTGTATGTTGTGATTGACCTGAATACCTTTGACGTCAGCCTGAAATGTGACGCTCCTTACCATGTTTACAAGATTTGCTCACAATGCAGTGCTAACAGGAGTGAATTTACAGGCTGTGAGTCAGAAGCAGGACACTGCCAAAAATGATGTGTTCATTTTTTACACATTGTGTGTGTCATGCAATTTAAGGCGTTATTTCATGTTAAAATAAATCAAAGGGACAACACAAGTTGTGTTAAAAACAGTGACGGGAGTAACGCTTTACAAAGTAATTCCGTTACTGTAATTCCACTACTTTTAGCGGAAATGAGTCATTAAATGTGTTGTCCCTATACTAACACACCTTCTGTGTTATAATTTATTGTGAGGAATAATGATAATGTCGGTCTTGTCTACATCACCAATCCTAGGAAGTAACTGTTTCCTACAATCCGTGTGTTTATTGTAGTCCAAGAAAAGAGATTTATGTTGGAGACGATAACTCGCGTCATCGTTTACTTTGGTATTTGTACCTTTTGCATATCGTTAACATGTATCAATACACACTTACACACCAAAGGAAATGTAAAATCATGAATAATTGCTCTTTACAATGCATTACTAGCTACACCGTTTTATCATTATATGTGTCAATGGGGCTCAAACCCATGATCTTTTGCGTTGCTTACCACTTGAGCCATAAGGTGCAACACCCCTAACTATACTGTTCTCTAATATCCCATCAGCCCTTTATATAAACTGCAAAGACCAGATGGCTTTTCATTTTTTAATGAACGTCACATGCATTAAATTATTAATTTCAATTTTCTTCCAGTGCTTTGATTTTGTTAAACGCATCCCATTCTTCATGTTGCACATTTAGTGTAATTTTCCATATTCTAAAGTGCCATCACCATCGATATTCATTGCAAATCAGTTCCTCACTAATGACTTCATTTCAATCTGCCTCACACTCTGAGCGCCGCTTTGCCGTTGAACTCTAATATTTTACTTAATCTTTTCAATTACCTCCATTACAATAAATATGTCAGGGACGTTTTCCTTCAGGAGATAAAAGAGGCTCATTTTATCCTCATGTTTTTAGGCCACACAATAATCTACACTAAAGATTGTTTTAGCATTATTAAATTTAATTAAACAATACGACCACTCTTCAGTTTTATGAGGATGTTTTGAAATGTAAGACCGGTGACAGATTCCTCTTTAAACACTCAAATTTTGTTTCTTTTTGTCCTGATGACTCTTATAAATTAGACAAATTCTCTGCCCACGTATATCACCATAATACAGATTTATCAAAATGTCCCAGCCATATTTCAGCTCATCACATTATTTTATTTTATTTATACAGTCACAGTACTCGGTAGGCAGATGAGCGGGCCGCCCACATAATATGACAACCTGCTGACAAAGAAATCATGTAAAGGCAGGAAGACTTATGGGAATGCATACTCGCCCGTCCGCCTGCCTTTAAAATGTTTCTAAAAGTATGACAGGTGAACAGTAGCAATTCCTTCAGATTTATCCAAGAGAAATGAAAACTCTGTTATCAATGACACATGGCCAGCTGAGACACGCTGGACGCTTCTGACCGAGAGAGAGAGAGAGAGAGAGAGAGAGAGAGAGAGAGAGAGAGAGAGAGAGAGAGAGAGAGAGAGAGAGAGAGAGAGAGAGAGAGAGAGAGAGGAGGAGGATTAACCACCTTTTATTCCTCTTCATTTATAAATCATACAGATTCACAATGGAACATAATAAAAATAATTATATATTCAGTATCAACTGACCCTCAAATAACACACATAAAATATCTTTAAAACACCATATATCATAAAACAACATTTCATTATTCACAAGTTTATAGTAAGCAAACTCAATTTTGATTCTTCCACCCACTAGTTTTCTAAACATAATTTCCACCTCAATAGTCCCAAGTTGTTTCCCTTGATTTTTCCTCGTTTTCCATATTGCTAATTTTGCTGTGCCCAACAAATAATTTAATAAGCATTTCATTCTTCTCATTGAATACCTATACTTAACTCCCCCAATAAATACTTTATCTGAGAATTCCTCATCAAAATCCATAAACAAATCTTTAAGAAGTTCAAAAAGACCTTGTAATCTTCCACATTTCAAAAATAAATGTTCTAAGTCTTCTTGTTCCCCGCAAAATCTACATTCACCACCCACAGCTGGATTCAAGTGCGCCACATGTCTGTCCGTAGCTATCGCCCCGTGAATAACCCTCCACTGTAGATCAGCAGTACGCTTCTCTATGGGAGGCTTATACAGGGCTCTCCACCTGTCCCTCACGAGGAAGTCTGATCCTAACAAACCTGGCCACTTTGAAGCTTTTATCCTCCTGAGAAAAACTTGATTTGTGACTTTTACTGAAGAATAGTACATTGCTTTCTTTGACACTGATTCAAAACAGTCCAGCTGAGGTGTATCAAAAGACAAAATGGATTCCATATTAACATCCACTCTCTCCTCCAGTATAACTGGTGACACTCTGATTATTGGAAATTCTTCTTCTGTATCTCTTAAGTCCATCAAACGACCACGCTCAATGTACTCTCTGTGCCCACTTGGTAATACATTCCAGATCTCCTCTGTGAGTTTTAATACAAGGCGTTCCGATTTCAATCCTGTCACTTCTTTTAGAATTTCCACCGGCTTCCACCCATCATCGTCCAAGAGATGTCTAATTTTAACAACCCCATGCCGCTTCAAAACTGCAGACACACTTACTGAAGACAAAAGCCTTGTTTGGATCATAGGATTGAAAAATAAAGGTTCTTCCAGAATCCAATGTCCTGTGTCATCACTACTCCAATCCACCTTAAAAACCGTCTTCCAAGACTGGAGCATTGATTTATAAAAAGGTGTGATCTCTGACAGGCTCACTTTTTCCAAGTCCATTATAAACAAATGTTTGTCCAAACCAAGCCCTCCTACTTTCTTCAAGATTAAACTTGCAATATGAGTCCAAGCCAAGTCTTTGTGATATAAAAGTCTTTGTGCTGCTTGTAACCTGTAAGACATCAACCGACTTCTCATATTCACCAGTCCTTGTCCCCCTTCATAGACAGGTAAATAAAGTGCTGCAGCATGGATCCAATGTGCCCCACTCCAAAAAAAATTGACAAATGTCCTTTGTATTTTACCAACCAACTCCACTGGGGGCTCCAAAACAGTCATTTTATGCCACATTGTAGAGGCTGCCAGGTTGTTAATGACCAAGACCCGACCTCTGTACGACAATTGTGGTAATAGCCAATTCCATTTAGACAATCGGGCTGTCACTTTCTCCAGCAATCACTCCCAGTTTCTCATCTGAAAATGTTCATTCCCTAAAAAAATACCTAATGTTTTTATCCCCTCTCTACCCCAAAGTAAACCACATGGTAGTTTTGGAGGTCCTGCTTCTTCCCATTTACCCATGATGTATCCCTCACTTTTCTCCCAATTCACTTTGGCTGAAGATGCATTTTCGAATTTTTCAATGATTCCCGTTAAAACTTCCACATCATTTTGACCTTTTATAAACACGGTGACATCATCCGCATATGCAGACAAGGATATTTTACATATACTCTTTGAATCTGGAATTGAAATTCCAGCTAATTCTTTCCTTAATCTACACAAAAATGGTTCAATTGCCAAACTATATAACTGCCCAGAGAGTGGACAACCTTGTCGAATACCCCTGGACATTTTTATAGGTGCACTCAATCCACCTCCAGCTTTAACCATTACAAAAGCATCAGAATACAACAATTTCATATAAGATATAAAGTTATCACCAAACCCAAATTGTTCCAATACGGTGAAAAGATATTTATGATCAACTTGATCAAAGGCTTTCTCTTGATCAAGCGAAAGAACCCCCAAATTTAAACTGTTCCTTTGATTAAAATCAATCACATCACGCAATAAAAATAAATTATCCACAATTGATCTATCTGGTATACAATAGGACTGGTCTCTGTGAACTAATACTTGTAGATGTTTTTTAAGTCTATTTGCTAACGCCTTCGAAAAATTTTTATAATCCAAGCATAATAATGACACGGGTCTCCAGTTCTTTAGTAGTCCCAAGTCTCCTTTTTTGGGGATTAAGGATAGAACTGCTCTGCAACAACTTGTAGGTAAAGTCTTCCTTTTGATACAGTCTATCAGCAGCTCATTTAAATCTTGTCCAAGTAATTCCCAAAAAGTCTGATAAAACTCCACCGGTATACCATCCACTCCTGGAGATCGTCCAGGAGATAATTGTCTCATTGCATCAGTAAGCTCTTGTAAAGTTATTTGATTATCCAGTGACTTTCTTTGTTCATCTTTCAACTGAGGCAAATCACAGAGCAAGTCCGCAATACTTCCAGGATCACAAACCTTCGCACTATATAATTTAGAATAAAAATCCACTGTCATTTTTCTCATTTCCATAGGGTCAGAGGTAATAGTTCCATTAGGACGTCTTATATGGCACAACTGTTTTTGTAAAAAACTTTTCTTTTCCAGATTAAAAAAAAATGCACTAGGAGCATCCATATCTTTTATTGAGCAAATTCTTGATCTTATAAGTGCTCCTTTAACTTTTTCATGTAAAAAAGACCCAAGTTCTTCTTTTTTCTTATTTAAACCATCATCATTCACAAATCCATTATTATTTAAAATGTCCTTTTCCAACAATAAAATGTCTCTTTGTAAACCTTTGATTGTTATTTTCATCAATGCTGTGGCATGTGAAGTATAATCTTGACAAAAAATTCTAATATTTGCTTTACCTACATCCCACCATTGACCAAGATTTTCAAAAGTATCTTTCTTCAGTCTCCACTTATCCCAAAAAATCTTAAACTTTTCACGAAAACTAATATCATGTAACAATTTGACATTAAAATGCCAAAAATAACAAGGTTTAACCAATTTTTTAAAATTAAAATCAAAGGTAATCATATGGTGATCAGAAAAACCACTAGGCAATGTGGAAACATTCATAACCTTATTATTCCAAATCTTCCCTAAGTAAAATCTATCAAGCCGAGCACCACTTATTTGATTGTTTAATACCTTTACCCATGTATATTGTCTCACTCCTATATTCCTACTTCTCCACAAATCTATTAGATCAAACTCATTTATAATTTTTAACAATTGTATACTTGACTGATTATGTGGTTCCTCTCCATTCCTATCAACTGTAAAATTAGTTGTGCAATTCCAATCACCCCCAATTATCATGCACACAGTATCATCAATATTTTGAATGGCTGATCTCAAATCCATAAAAAACACCACACGCTCATGTCCATTATTAGGAGCATATACATTAATTAAAACAAATATTGTTCCTTCAAACTCTATTTTGGTTAAAAGTGCTCTTCCTTTTACAATTTCCTCTACTGATAATATATTTACATTTAATGTTTTGGAAAAAAGAATAGCTACCCCAGCACTTATGTTGGTTCCATGGCTAAGAGAATATTTCCCTTCCCACCACATGCCCCACTGAGTCTCATTATCATTGTTTGTATGCGTTTCTTGCAAAAAAACTATATCAACTTGTTTAACAAACTCTGAAATCATAGCTAATTTATTTCTATCTCTGCCCCCATTTATATTTAAGGAACCAAATTTTAAAAATTCCATAGAGAGATAGAAATAAAGAAAGAACAGATACATGAAAAAAGTATAAAGATCACCCTGTGTATTTAGCATACTATTTTTTCAAAGCTCTTTTTTCTTTCCGCAATTTAGCAAGAATCTTCTTCAACCTAAACCTCTTCTTTTTACATAAGGCCTCATAGCTAACAACTTTCTGCATTGACACCACTGACCATATAAACTTGTCTATATCCGGGAAAAAATCCTTCACTTCAACTGTCTTTCCAAACGTCAGATCCAAAAAGTCATTAATCTCTTGCACGGAGTATGTATCATCTCTACTCTGTAAATCAACCTCAGAAAATTCAGATGACTCAGACAATGTATCATCATCCTTCATTCCATCATCCTCACAGTTTTCAACATCATTTGAGTTTTCAGCATTTTCAATAGCAATCTCTTGAGCATTTTCACTTTCTTTCTCTACCATTGTATTTGTACTATGCTCCAAGACCTCATACTCCTGTGTTACATTTACCGTTCTTTCCTTTAGATTTATTCCTGCACTTTCAGGTGATTCATTTCTTTCAACAATACTCTCCTCTACAGGGTTAGGTTGCATGGTTGTATTGTTTACCTTAGCGGCAGTTACACCACTAGGCCCTGCAACCTCTACATTAGCCTGAGCTCTGTGTGGGCATGCCAACTTTTTGTGGCCAATATCTCCACACTCAAAACACTTCAAGCTACCTGTATTGATATAAAGTGTATATGATTTTCCTTCATGTACTACTCTAAAAGAGACATCCAAATCCGGCACATCCAAAAACATAAACACGTCTCCTAAACGACAACACATGTTTAAGTGCCTCAGTTTTACAACCCAATGGGATAGTTTTAATTGCACTAGCAAATTTACCATACTGGCTTAATACACGTTCAATATCCTCATTTCCAATAAATGGGGGAACATTTGAAATATAAACCTTTGTCGTAGGTGTAACAAGTGGTGAAACAGTAACAAAATCGCCACTTACCACAATCCCGTTACTTATCAGACGGTTTACTAACTTCTCCTCTTTAACAAAAACCACTACTGCTTTATTCATCCTGGAAGCTGAAGAAATGTTATCGTATCCAACCTCTTCTCCGACCGCCAGCAGCACATCCTCCACTGATACGCCCTGAGCAGGTACGCAACGGACGCCGTGCCGCCGCGAAACAGGTGGGTCCCCACCCGTCGGAAAAGACGCCATTCCGGCGCCTCAAAGAAACACTACCAAACCGTAGTTTAAAAAAACCAAATTCAGCTTAACAAAAAATAGTATGTCTCAATTCCTTTTATTTTATCCAATTTTAAAGAGGAAAACAGAAAAGAAAACCGAAACCAAAACTTCCCCTCCGTGAAACCCTCACCTACACCCCAAACGCTCCCAGCACACACCGGAAGTGAGCGAGAGAGAGAGAGAGAGAGAGAGAGAGAGAGAGAGAGAGAGAGAGAGAGAGAGGGAGAAAGAGAGATGCTGGGATGCTCATTTGGGTTTTGTGTTGCATGTTTATTTTAATATTACGCCTACCATTCCTCATATTAATTGATAGAAGGTAAATGATAGACTTTAATGCACTAAATTTGACTCATGCATTAGTGCTGGCGTTCGCTTTTATCCATCAGTCTGATGGACCTCTGCCAGACACATTGATACAGTATTCACAGACATGAAGAGCAACTGAATGTTTTTGAGATCCGGTTGAGACAGACAGATAATATCATGGAGGAAAACACTGAGTGAATGTTTCTGGATGTAATGTAATGTAAGTTCAGGGATGATCAAAATTGGACTTTTTGATTTTAATTGGCACAGATGTTTCATTGGCAAAGAGTTTGTTGACTGTTACATCTCGGCATCTCAGGAATCACGATCCCTCATGTGATATATTTGGACCGTTGGAGCCTGGTAAAAAGCGTAAAGGAAGCCACAAGGGATTGAATTTGGCAGACAGCGACAGCTTTAAGGGGGAAAAGTGGCTAAAAATAAAAAATCGTAATCAGCTTTCACATGAGAGAACACATATCAATGCCATTGCTAGTAGTGTTTTCTTGTAAGGCATCTTTGTAAAAACTGCTTACATGACCTTATATAACTAAGGCCTAGTCCTGACTTAATCTAAACCCTGTCGGGGACACCACTACTTCATGTTAAAGTAACTCTATAGTCAAGATTGAATAGTAGTTGACTTGACTTATACAGTAAATATGACTTAAGGCAGCAACAAATCTTTTAGGGTATACTGTCTGAATATTGTACCCATCAGTCGGTCAGTGACTGGATTGTGGTTTGAGGCTTCTGTGATTCTCATCCGTAGGTACACGATGGTTAAGTTATAACAGACTGCATGTGAACTGTGCTTTGTAGCTTTTAGTATCCCTCCTGTTGAATTACAGTAAAGGGGACATTTCACTTTTTTAAGATGTAAAATAAATCTTTGGTGTCCATATGTGAAATTTTAGCTCAAAATATCATATAGATAAGTTATTATATCATGTTTAAATTGCCACTTTGTAGGTGTTAGCAAAAATTTGTCATTTTGGGTGTGTCCTTTAATGCAAATGAGCTGATCTCTGCACTAAATGACAGTGCTGTGGTTGGATAGTGCAGATTAAGGGGTGGTATTATCCCCTACTGACATCACAAGGGGAGACACATTTCAATGACATATTTGTTCACATGCTTGCAGAGAATGGTTTACCAAAATGTAGTTACTAGGTCGATATTTTTCACATTTTCTAGGTTGATAGAAGCACTGGGGACCCAATTATAGCACTTAAACATGGAAAAAGTCAGATTTTCATGATATGTCCCCTTTAAGAAGAGTCTCACAAAGTCTTACAAGTGGGAACAGGGCGAACCGTGAGCGAATCTTATTCTTAGATCATGCAGGATGGGGTGAAATAGAGAGAGAGATCTTCCCAGAGGCTTAGCGCACTGAACACCAGACTCTTTTGAGGTACAGTGGTGCAAAAGTCTTTTTTCCAAATGACCAGTTTCTTACCTGTATCAATGTGTGTTTATTTGCTATCTCTTAAACAGCGTTTCAGCTTGTAAAAACAAATGTGTATCTGATTGTGTTTCTCTGTCAAACGCATGCATGCATTTGTTAATATGTAAAGATGTTGCTGTAAGATGACAGACCCGGCATTCTTCAACATCCATCTTAACGGCAAGATAAGCTAATCTGTCTCTCCTGTCTGTCCAAACATCCAATACAATAGATCGTTCAACTAATGAATGAAAACATCCAGTGCTGTTGGAAGTCAGTATACAGTCACCTGCCAGAACGATCTGCTTTATTGTGAAGGTTAATGAATGACTTTAGAGTCAAAGCTTCTGGCCCGTGTTTCTGTACTGTGGTCAGACCGGGTCATGGCATTGATAACACATTGTCTGGGTCCAGTCAGATGGGAGCGAGATTTACTTGGCTTCTCTCTTATTGGACTCTCTCGCTTTCTTTTGTTTGCTCTGTGGTGTCTTTGCTTCTGTCTCTGGGTGTGAGATAAGGTGTTTATAATGTTGAGCAGTCTTATCTGTTGTTTCAGCGTGGCATTATGACAAATCCTTTGTGAAACATCAATACTCTGTAGGCTTGACGACAGCAGAAGTCAAAAGGGTCTGGCAAAATGTGCAATGTCTTTTTGTTAAAGAGCAGATGTGAGTGCCATTGTCTGACATCCAGAATTTTCTGTTGTATCACATTATTACTATTAAGTTGAAGATCAACAAGCGATTAAATTAACAAGGGTTGAAAATAATGCATTTATTGATAATCTTAAATAGTAAACAAAAAATAATAATGGATCATTTCTGACTCACTAAATTGGCCAAAGATCTACATTAAATTTACATGTATGTATTTAAATAAATGCATTTGAAGATTAAACAAATATAAAAAAAATATATATATAAAAAGTCTGCTAAATAAAGTTCACTAAGGTTCATGTCAAATCATAACCCAGGTAAAAATGAAGTACTAATGTACTAAATAAATACTTTAATACCAGCAAGTACTGTAAATTTGTAGTAGTACATTGTTATTTTTGTTCTAAATAAAAGTGGTAATGTTAAATATATGCTAATTTTAAATAAAATAGACAATATAAATTAATGCTGTCAAACAATTACAATATTTAATCTAGATTAATCATATGATTGTCATGAGTTAACTTGCGATTAATCGCAACTTAATCTCACATTTTTATCTGTTCAAAATTTACCTTTATTTAACACTTTTCAAGTTTGTAATATTCTAATTAGCATGGGCATCGACAAATATGGATGCTTTATGCAAATGTATTTTAATTATTAGTAAAAGAGTCGGCGAAAATTATTTAGAAAAAAAATCCAGTTAAAGATTTTTTTAAGGTTCAAAAACAAAATGACTGCATCCATAGCTTAAAATCACTGTTAAAACTAATAGATTTGGCACACACAAAGCCAAAAACAATATCAATATGTGTTCAACTTTTTTTCTTTTATTGTTTGATTGACATTGAGACACAGACAGTATTAAGATCTGCTGTAATGCAAGGATCTAATATAATGTTACACATCAGGTATTTTCCCCCAAGAGTTAACCAAACATTTATTTAAGACAGATTATATCTGCATGAATTATTGTCAAAACACATATTTTTAAAACTGTAATTATGTGTGCATATATTTGGGGTCACGCCCTTGTGTGCATGCTTCAGATGTGTCAGTCAGCGTGATGAAGATTGTTTTCGGGTCATGTTGCTCTTAATAACTCTTTTAACAACATTCAGATCCAGTCCTTTATCTCTCTTAATAACCATTTTAACATCAAGCATTCACTTCACACATCAAGCATTTTCTTTCTGTTTTTTAAACCATTGTTGCTTGGGTTTGGGTTTGTGATTTGCTTTAGGATGTCATTTAATACATAGGTTTCTTCATGTTATGTCTATTTTTAAACCATAGTTGCTTGGAGTTGGGGTTAGAATTCGGGTTTGGGTTAGGACTTCATTTTATGTAACAAAAACTTGCTCTTACCCCAAACCTAAGGCGACAATTTAAAAAACAGAAAAAATAAGAAACCAATATATATGGGCTGACTAAAAAGTAGTAATGCTTAAATTAAATGTATGGTTTTTAGGGCTTGAGTGGATTTGTAGATCTAAAATTAGGTTACCAATTTACAATTTTTGTAATTTATGTGATTTAAATGTTCTGTGTAATGTAGAATGTAGAAATGTAAAGTATGCATTTTCAGTTCATTTGAAGTTTGGACAGCGAAACTGAACTGTGATAGCAATGAGTTCAGGCGATTGAGTTCCTCCAATGAATGAATTCCGGTCGCGTTGTTGGCCGTAATTCACAGTAAGCGTGCACGTGTAAGCACACACATGCACAGACTCTTAATGTTTGCACGTCTTGTCATATAATTCTGACTCACCAGAATATCAATCATCTGCACAGAGCAAAGTAACGTCACCGTATGAGACGCATTCATCAATAGAGATGTAATTACATGAGGAGGGTGCACTTTGTGCGATCTGTGGGTCATGCTTGCATTTGCACCTTCTGTTAAGGTCCATGTCTTTCATGCGGCATCTGAATGTAAGACAATAAGGGTCTGTTGAAGGGTTAATTAACAGTAGTGGAGAATCATCTATCAGCCGTATATTCAGTCAGACAGCTTCATTACCCCAGACAGCCTGACAGGCACATTTTAAATGAATGCACACGCACGCTCACATAAAACCATTGTTTGTGTATGTGTGCGCACACACAACCCTTCTTCTATAACTTCAGTGTATTGATCTCTCTGCTATTAAGTTTCAAAAAGAAAATAATTACAATGTGTGCAATGCATTCTGGGAGACAGCTTTGTGATGTCATTTCATTGGCTGGAAGGTTTACTTTCCTAATGGCTTTCATTGATGTTGTTTCTGTGTAAAATATGTTTTCCAAACACTCTCTTATCCACAGCTTTGGTCTCTCTTATTTTGCTGTTACAAATATAAAAACCAAGCAGCCCTTGCTGAATAAAAACAAGTTGGTTGGCTGGTTTAGCAGTCTGGTTTTATTTTAGCTGATCTTTGCCATGTTAGGAGGACCTACAATTTTAAACCAACTAAGACCAACAACAAAGTGGTCAAAAAAGTGGCCAAAACCTCTACTACACCTGGTAAACTAGCTAAAACTGGGCTGGGAGACCAGCAAAAACCAGCCATCCAGTTAAGGCTTGTTATAACATTTAGAGACGTCTGCATGTTATTTGTAGCCACACCATATACTAACAAAACCTAAAGCATGTGAATATTTAAGTGTTTGCATTGAGAGGCTCCTGTGCAATGTTTGTGACAAACGTGCCATTGCTTTGCTTACGTCAAAGTTGTTCTAGAAGAACGTCAAATGTTTAGTCCATCACATTCGGTTTCTTTTCACCAGTGTGATAAAGTACAGCTTCTCAATATTTTGGTCGAAATTGAAGCCGTTCTTCAACAAGTTACTGTATAAAAACTGCTTTTGCCATGTTTAATTGTCTTTTAAGATACGCTGGGGACTTAATGTTGTAGGTAAACTAAGTTCTGCTTTCCGAATGTATGTGTTTATTAGATTAAATTAGTCAGTTGCTCAGGGAAATGTAGCAAAAGAGGATTATCATGGATTAAGAGTTTACTGGCTGTAAGCATCTTTATATTTGTGCTGTGTTTTCAGCGGTTTCAGTTTTAAATATCCTGCCCTCTGAGAATATTTAGTAAAAATATTATAGGTAAACATGACAACGTCATGTAAATGTTAACTGCTCTTCTATCTTCTATAAAAACATATGTAAGACATGACAAATCACTCAAGTCGCTTTGGAAAAGTGTCTGCTAAACGTAAGTGTAATGTAAAACATAAACAACAATCTGTTGAGAATAGATCTGGGTGGATTTCTGTTTGAGTTAAGGGGATTGATTTTATTACCACCTCATGAGACTTCATACTATAAAAACTCCCTTAGGTTTGTCATACTTTAAAACGGGCCACATAAAAGACTTGATTTGATAGACTTTGCTCTCTACACTCTTAGAAATAAAGGTACAAAAGCTGTTGCTGGAAAGGTCCTAAGAGGGATCACTTAGGCACTGATATGGATACATTTGGTACCACTACCTTTGAGGAACTAATTTATACTATTTAGGTACAGATGTGTACTTTTATTGGTTTATTGGTAACTATTAACCAACATGAACAAACCATGAACAATACATTTGATAAAGTATTTATTTATCAATCTTTGTTAATGTTAGTTAATAGAAATAAAGCTTTTAATTGTTTGTTCATGTTAATTCACTGTACATTTACTAACGTTAACAAGATTTTAATAAAGTATTATTGTTGAAATTAGCATTAATAAAGATTAATAAATGCTGTATAAGTGCAGTTCATTATTAGTTTATGTTAACTATTGTAGTTAACTAATGTAATGAACCTTATTGTAAAGTGTTAGCAGTTTATTTATTGTTTTTTTAAGTAATCAGACTTTCTAGACATGCATTGCAAAAAAAAACCTGAATATCACACAAAACACTTGAACAATCACATAGTGATGTACAAAAAACCCTCTTGCACTTGCAACCGCATGCAACACACTGTGACAGCCATCAGTAACAAGCTGACATTGTGATGCTAAAATTAGCAACATTTTCTGTTTCTGGTTAGCCTATTGGCTATATAAGTGGACATGGTGTGTATCCCTTGTGCAATAAACTGAAAATTTGCTGCTTTTGATATGAGATTATTACTTCATATGCTTCTTTTCCATTTCTTATTTATTATGCTATACAAATGTTCCTCTTATAATTCATGTATATGGTGACCACATTTATCTGCTACTTCTACTGTATATTTCACCAACATTAGCTTTGCATTATGATTAACCTTTTTTTAAAGAATTTTAAAAAACTTAATTTTCTTTATCTTATTATCAACATGGTTTTTGTGTGAGATGCTGAGAGCAATGACGTTTTCTGTCAATCAAATACTGAAAACTATATACTCACTTTTAAAGAGCACCATTCTATGATATAGAGCTATATCACACTCCTACTCGAGCGATATTGCTTCATTAGCATTGGATTGTGAGCAAATCTTTCAAACATGGTAAGGAGCGTCACAATTCTGGCTGACGTCAGAGGTATTCAGGTCATTCACAAGGTACAGATTAGCTGGCCAATTAGGGACACAGAGCTTTTTAAATCAATGTGTTTGGTACCATCAGTCCGTTTCAGGAAGAGAGTGAAATCTGGAGCTACAAAAATTTACAGTATTTGGAAAATAATGTGTTTTTAACCATAAACCTTTGTATTTGTATAAAATATTGTATTATACCAAATGCACAAAATAACATTGTTTTTTAACAATGAAATAGGTGCACTTTAAAGTTGTTGTCAGTTAGTGACACAGATTTCAATTTCACATCTCACCCGAGGGGACAAATAAATTTGATGTGTTTTTCAATGTCACCATTTTTTTCATGACTTTATTCCAAACGGGTAGCCGGGCAAACAGAGCAGCGTGTCTTTGTAACACTGTTGAGCTTGCTTAAAATTCCAACAAATGCGGTTTCAAGCAGTGGAGTCTTACTGAATGTGTACTGTAGAGCCATCAGGGATGTTTGTGAATAAAAATTTTGTCCCGACGTGCACTGTGTTTCAAAAACAGTTTTCTAATAGACAGCTTAAAAATAATTCACCTGTGAGGTCCTCCAAACTCTTCCTGCTGATTTCTTCTGGAAAAATGAATCTGTCATTCATATCTCCTGCGGCCTCCTCCATTACCCACAATTCTCAGTAATATATTAGTCTGTTTTTGTGCAGGCCACATCACAATAAAGGATACATTAATTTTGGTTTAAAAGGCATCTAAAAACAACATGCATCCAAATTCAAGTTTATTTTGATTAGAAGTGGTTTACTCACAGTCGGACTATATCAGGTCTATAGTTAGCAAAGACATTGAAATGAAGGCTATTGTTTGATAAGCTTTGTCTCATGTGATGACTGTGAAATCAAATTAAACCCCTCTCCGTTTCATCTGCAGATTCCTCAGATCAGCTACGCATCCACGGCTCCAGAGCTGAGCGACAACTCCCGCTATGACTTTTTCTCCCGCGTCGTTCCGCCGGATTCCTACCAGGCGCAGGCCATGCTGGATATCGTCACGGCGATGGGCTGGAACTACGTCTCCACGCTGGCCTCCGAAGGGAACTACGGCGAAAGTGGCGTGGAAGCGTTCGTGCAGATCTCTAGGGAAATGGGTGAGATGGTTTTCGAGCACCTGCATGGATGATAACGGTTTAAACCTTTCACATTTTATGTCTGCGTCAGCCCAAGGTCGTTGCGAATCATAATTCATTTCCAGTGTTTGTGTTTGCGCAATCAGCTCTGAGTATTCCCAAATGCATGCATGCTTTTTCAAATGTCATGGTGCTGTTGTTGTTGTTCTTCAATAATTTCTGGCGGTTGTGAACTTTTTCGGTTGAGGGCTTAGCAGTTTTCTGTCTGTTCATTGGATGTAGATTAGAGAGCAAGGGTGGGATAACACGAGTTGTGGTTTTGATGCATATCACATGATACCACTTGTGGCATTAGGTTAAACATTTGTTTTGTCTCGTCACTTTACACTTTGGTGGTACATGGGGTGTAACAATAGTAACTTGGTAACTGGTAAAGCGTTGCATTAGTAAGGCCAAAAAAGCAAACAGAGTGCCTGCTTTATGAACGCACCAGATTGAAGTGTCTACCAAGCTCATACATTTAATGTCAATGTGAATGCATACAATATCCAGAAGTACATATTTTTACCCCCCCCCCCATTTTTTATGTGTACCATTGTTAAGCCCTGCATTATTGTAATTGCCTGTTTGGGAAAAGTCCAGTCATGGGCATGATGTCACAAATACTGTCAGTTTAACTTGTATTGAACTGGGGTGGTTCATTCTTCTTATTAGCCTTCTAGAAACTTCTGTAGCATCAGTAATGACCAACAGCTAAACAGAAGCCAGGGCGGATGGCATCAGTTCAGGACATGAATAGAAAGAAATATAATAACCAGCTTTAACACACAATCCCTCCTCCTTCGCTAAATCCCATCTACTCTGTAATCTTTCCTCTTTCCTAACCCCACATGATAGAATTACAGTTATTACCGTAGACCCTCTGCGGTGCAAATATCAAACAGATGTACTAATCGTACGGTTAATTGTGCATTAAAAATTCACAAGCCATGGCACAGATTTGTGCGACTTATGGTAACAACATCCACTTCACAGCATGTCTTGTCTTTGCCTGTATTTTTTAGGCAGCTACGTATATTTCCATTTGTTATAGTATATTGGGCTACATGTTAAACCACACATCTAAGCACAGAAACAGTGAAGGGAAAAAAAGCATGCATTTAATTCAAGCGATCAGACATTCATACACAATGCCGGCTTTTGTTTACAGTACTCTTGTTTGATTATCAAGTCTTTTGTGTTTGGTGCGTTATATTTCCCAGCTGAGGCGAGCAGCAGGCTTAAGTCTTCCAGCTGTAACCATGAGAAGTGGATTAAATCTCGCAGATAAAAAACTGAACAAGCATCCAATTAACTGCTTAACAAATGTCATACAGCAGGCAAATGAAAAGTCAACAGCGATTCGGCTAATGGCTGCAACAATTGAGATCATCATCTTCGCCTGTCACTGTTTCAGGAGATCACAGTGTATCACGCAAGCATTGGCCTCGTAGCACTATAAACATTAACCCCAGTTACAAAGTTTGTTTAATTGGAAACCATGTTGCGTATTTAGTTGGAACGTAATAAATGGAGAAACCTAGCCGTTAGCACGCATGCTGTGATGCATTAAGCGGGCGTGCGAGTTGGCATCCATTATTTCGTGACCTCTCTCTGTGATGTTATCGATAAGAAGTGTCTAGAGAGCACCTGCCGCATCCTTTCAACATCATTCCTGCAATAAAGCGTGCGATGGCTGTGATGTAGAGGCAAACTGGATGGGTAATATCAGTCTTGTGGGTGTGACGTTGTTCTATAATAGCTGTCTTAAGGTCGGGCGAGGGCCGTGCGTGTCCCCTGTCTCAATGCATTTGTTCTGGTACTGATGAGTTTCGTCCCCGTCGACTCGCTAATGATCTCTGACAACAACACACAGCGCTCGACTTCATGTCACGCTCGGATACTTGCAGTGTTAGCGTGCGATTGCCGCGCGACTGTTGTTTTTGGCATGTTTGAGGTCTTCATCCAGGGTGGGTGAAGTTTTATAGAGTCGAGCTCCAAGGATACCTAAAGGTCTCTTTACCGGGGTAAATTCATATTAATAAGCATCAAGCCAGCTGTCAAGACAGGGTAAGTGAGTACAGCTCTCAGAGGAGCAAGTGGCAATAGATGCTAATAGACATTAGCTTTAATTACCGTGTCAATGGGACGTTGATAATTGCACTTATGCCTTTGGTGGGATTTCTGTTGTTTTGGAAACCCTGTGTAAAATGACTGCTGTAGCTGTGAGAGTCTGAAAACACTAAAAGCTATACTCTTTTTATCTAAAGGCCTCAGATTTGACAGCCATGCTGTATTTGAAGCTGTTGTACTGATCTGTTAATCTTAAACTGTCAAAACACACATACAGTACTATACTTGCAAACAGGATATTTGAACATATACTTTAAAGAGCGTGGTACACCTATACAGCGCATTGCTGTCCCTGTTGAGCATCGTGAACTGTCTCGAGTTGATTTAGATAGTAAGATCTTTGACAATGTTTTATTTTTCAGCTTTCATAAGATTAAACAACCACAGGACATCAAAGGCAACAGATGTTGCCAACTAACAGGATTTGATTCACTTATGTAAGTTCTGTGGACATTATTGTAGACAAATTAAGTTTCATAAGTTGAAACATAAATGATCTGCAAGATATTCCTAATGGAAATTAACCAAGGCTTTTTTGTAGTACCCATGTTTTATTTTTGGTGTTTTGAAAACCATTGGCAAATTCATGTTTATTTTGTGCTAACCATTATTTTCAAACCAGCATTGGGTAAAAAAGGGACAAGCCCAGCCGATGGGCTAAATTAACTCAGAAATGTTTTATATTTGACCCAACAATGGGTTAAAACAACCCAAAATTACTACCCAAGGGGCTGGGCTCGTCCCTTTTCGACCCAACGGTGGTTTGAAAATTACTCAGTGTTTTTTAAAGTGTTAAAGTGCTTTTTCGCCATGGCTCTATCATTCAAAAAAACTATTTAAAGGTCACATATTGTCAAAACAAAATTTTGTGGCTTTTTTCATGATAACTGAGGTCTAGGGGCTATGTACCCAGATAGCATGCAACCATTGAAACAATGTTAAAAATCGTTGATTTGTCAATGTTAATACAATTGAATCAATATCACGTTTGAACCCTCCATTAATATTGAAAACATATTGAAATCTCAACAAATCACCATTATTGTGATCAGTGTTTAACCAAGTTAATTTTTTATTCTATTTTTTTAGTGTTTGTATGTGTTTATGTAGAAAAACATGTGCATTGGTAAAGAAAGATGTGTTTCAAAGTTAAGTTGAAACTGCTTTTTGTGAAGATGATATAAAATTAAGCTGCTTTACATGATTATGTTGATCCATTTTTGACAATTATAATTGTTTTGGTTTGTAAATACACTGTGACAATACAAACAGAAAAAAAATGCTGACACATTCAGACATCATAACTCATCCTACAAATCTCAACAATGGTGACAATCATCAAACAAATTCAGATAAAACGATCAACTGCAATGCATGCTGGGAGGCATAAATTAGTTTAGTACTACGAAATTACCCAGCATGCATTGCAGCAAGAAGCTTTCTTTTGTTGATCGTCACCATTGATGAGATTCATAGACCGATTCATGATGTCAGAGATAGATTCAGTAGTTTAATCTTCTTAATGTGTTTTTATAATTCTCAAAAAACAGACCTGACTCTGCTTCCAACTAGTACTGTAATGTCATTTCTTCACATATTTAACAGTATTTCATTAATATTATTTAGGTATATC
This sequence comes from Paramisgurnus dabryanus, assembly GCF_030506205.2. Lineage (NCBI taxonomy): Eukaryota > Metazoa > Chordata > Actinopteri > Cypriniformes > Cobitidae > Paramisgurnus > Paramisgurnus dabryanus. The sequence goes on from NC_133337.1 coordinate 19,850,686, forward strand.
TACAAGATTTAAACTACTTGATAACATTAGATCTTTGTTTTTTTTGCCATAACAGATGTATTTTAAAACACTGCTTCAGCAGCCAAAGAAAACTTACCATTAAGAGTCAAGGGCCCAACTAAAGCAAACACTGATCCCAATAATGGTGGTTTGTTGTAATTTCTATATTTTTCGATATTAATGGAGGGTGCAAACGTGATATTGATTCAATGGTATTAAAGGACATGTTCGGTATTTTACACTTAAAGCCCTGTTTTCAGATTGTTTACGTTGAAATAGAACGGTTTTGACTGAAATTTCGACATATGCGGCTGCCCTGAGAATTTCGGATGTTTGTGTTTCACCTCACACCTCTACAATGGGTTTAACGGTGCACTGGAACAATCCTTTCTAAAATGCATTAAACTTTCGTTTACAAAGACGTGAAACTCACCGAGTGGTCAGGGGTGTTCACTGATATGCTCACACAAAAATCGCTGCAAAAGATGCTTTCCAACAGCTGTTTTAGCATTCGTTGTTAACTTGTGGACCTATTTTTCCAAACGCCTCACACCCGTACATTCTTCCGCTTAGAGCTTGAATAATAGACACTCCAGCCCAGTTGGTGGCGCTAATCCGCCATTGCCAATTGCAAGAATAAAAACAAAGTTCCCGGAGCGGAGTAATACCGTACCTCACAGCACAACTAATACAAGTCAATGGAGTTGGCAAAAACTACGATAAAACCTGTTGGAATGCGTATTTTGCAGCGATTTTTCAGTCAAAACCGTTCTATTTCATCATAAACAATCTGAAAACAGGGCTTTAAGTGTAAAATACCTAACTTGTCCTTTAACATTGACAAATCAACGATTTTTAACATTGTTTCAATGATTGCATTCTGTCTGGGTAAAGTACAAAATAAGTTTGAAAACATTAATTAAGAGTCAAATGCACACAGCCTTCTTGAAGTAGCTGTGAGTTAAAGCTGCCGTTGGCAAGTTTGAAGGATTGAGCTGATTTCAAATATTTACAATTTTCATTCCCCTCCCCCACTACCATGAGGAACCTCCCTTCGAGCTCGTCCTCGTCAGTGCGTGTGCACCAGTGTTATTGTGAATGCATACTTAGCAAGCACAATTACCTGTCGAGAAGAAATGTGCCAAGCTCTGCATCCAGCTTGAACACTCTAAAATCTCGTAGATTCCTCCATCTTTCAAATGCCGGTCCGATATTAATCCCAGTTGGCTGTGTTCATTTGGGCTGTGTGCATCAAATGAACCGGCCTGCGCTGATTGGACCAAATGATCCTGGAGCGGTGGATTTTTGCAAAACAAATAACAGGCTCTAGATGGAGCTAGAAGCGGGGATTATTAAATTAAACATGGTAAGGTTCAAATCTCTTAGTCTCTGTGTCTGTTGGTTTACTAACATTTAGTGTACAGAAACTAACATTTAGTGTACTTCCATGGGTAACGTTATTTCAACTGCGTATTTCACTCATAAAACAACAGGCCTATCAGATGATAGGCTCATGAATATTACTTATTACAGGCCAAAACGACCTGTTCTTAGAGGAGCTGTAAAAATATAGAGAGATTATTTTTGGTACTTAAACTGCAAATATATATTCTTAAGGACATCATAACCTAAAATAAAACTCTGGAAATATGGGACCTTTAAATTAGATTAATAATTTTTTTAATAATTAACACAGATATCTGTGCTAAAAATGAACACTTAAAGTTTGTTTGTGGGACCTACTGTATTGTTATCATACAAATACACCAAAAGTGAAATGTAGTGCAAATGTTAAAATTGTAACAACGGGGGTTAGAAACCTTCTAGAAAATTTTGTTTAAACACAAATAATTCAATATAATTATATATATATATACACTAAAGGTGGAAATTGTTTATATATCTGCCTATAATAGATAGATATCCACACATTCAACTATGTATTATGAATTAATGCATATAAAATCATTGTGTGTTTTCCCTGATATTGTATTAACAAGAATTATTTAAATGAATAGTATTTTACATTATTTTCATTTAATTATCATTGTATAGCTGAGGCTTAATTGTAACACTGTGTGACAACTAACCCCGCTGTGTAAAAATGTCTTCAATCCCAGCTATCAGCTACGAAGAGTTGCTGACATGTTTCAAAATGCTGTTATGTTTTAGATCGCAAGACAGTGATTCAAATAATATAAGGTTGAATTTGTTGACTTACACATCTAACTTATAATTCGAAAAAACATGAGATGAAGAAATTTACTTTCATACTTCCAAAAGCACAGATTACTCTGCCCTGTATAAATATGTAAAGTAGCTGTGTTACAATTAACCCCACGTTAGTTTGTGCCCCGCTCACCCCTACTTAATGTACAATTTTTACCATATTTTATTTCTTACATGAGTATCAGTTTAAAGCAGTTGTAATTTCACAAATACTGATTGTTTTGGCAATAAAGCAGAATATGCGCAGGTGCATCTGTTTAGATGTTTCAGAAATTCATTGTCCGCAATATTACACTTCACTCACCTTCAGTTTTACTTGAAGCCCTGCAGAAAACATCTTAAAAAAGAGGTCAGCAGTGTCAGGGTTGAAATAAATAGCAAAACGAATACAGTGATACTGTGTGGAGGAATAGAAGGTGAGGCGTTTCTAAAAGCAAAAACCATAAAAGCTCATAATGTCTTCATAAACGTCTATTCAAACATCAAGGTAAAGTCTGAAATGAAGATGAGGCTGATAATTATCTTATTTATTTAAAAAAAACAGTACATCTTCAAGATCTCAGCAATAATCCTAGTTAAAATACCATGTCTGTGATGTCAATTTTGTGATGTACAGTTTTTCGTGATGTACAAACATTTGGTGAAAATATAACTTTGATATCTTTAATATTGACTAAGTAAGATCATGTCAAAGATTGAAGTCAATGTAAAATCAACTTTGACGCCCCTCATCTCATGATAAGATTATGACACTTTGGTTTGGATTACACAGACAGATTCACTTCTAATAGTATTCGGATCTGTATGTTAACGTTCTATAAGGAACAAACTGACGTTTAATTATGTAAGGAATAATTAACAACAAGCTGTTGAATTATTTAAAAGTAATGCACACCCAAGGTGGTAATGCGACACGACACAAAGTAGATTTTCCAATAATTGAAAGGACCGGAGTCAATAATTCCACTTACTGCATACCACGGTTACCACAGACATTTCTCTGGTGGTTATTTAAAGACATTTGACAGGCCAGATGTGCATTTATCGACAAAATAATGCATACGAGTGTAACATTTCTCAACCAATCACAATCAAGCATTCAACAGACCCGTGGTATAATCATTCATAAACTAATTTGTAAATCGGTCAAAGTTGGGTCCTTACTACAATCAGTGTCGTACAATCTATAAATGTGCGTTGAATACTGCAGGACTTGTGGATATACGATTACTTGTGGACGTGAGAACATTCAGTGTCTCTGGTTTTCATTGACATCTTTAGATTGACCGGATCCATTGATTCTTTTGCTAGTGGACTCCGTTCTCTCTTAACAAGCTCGGACACTTTAGTGTTTAGAAAGACAAATGTTACAGGGGTTTTCCACCTGCCAGGCCGCTTGATTCGAGTCCAGTTCTGCTCTGAAACAGCAGCTGGTGTCTGATAATGAATCAAACTCTGACCAGCTGTGAGATTGATGCTTCTGTCCACCAGTGCTTATTAGCTGTGTCATGAAGCCGGAGACTTATAACTGCAGTACTGTAGCTGTTATACTACATCTGTCTGAGAGACTTTTTATATTCCCAGCGAGATTTAGCCTGACTTACTTATACTGTATGTACAGTTGCTCTTTACATCTACATGACATGCTTTTTCGAGTTGCATTGCATAATTGTGTTTATCCCTGGGAATCGAACCCATGACTTTTGCATTGCTAATGCAAACTTCTGTAAGATTACTTTATTGTAATATTAAAAATATATAAGCAATCTAATATAAGTGATACAAAAGCAAAAAAAATAAAAAAAATTCAGTATTGGCATTCCCTGGGCACAGAGCCCACAGCCTTTGTGGTGCTAATGCAATTCCAAATGAGCTACAGAAACAATTCTGTAAAATTATTTTGGGAAGGACTCCAGGTCTCCGACTTCACGGTCAGGCATCGTGTTGACTTTGATGGAAGCCTTTGGTTGACTCGCCAGACCTTTCTCTCTTTACATGAACTTCAGAGATGCCAGACATGACATGAGCAGTCATGACATTAGTTGTGACATCTGCCCGAGTTCAGGAGAAATGTCACATTATGAGTGTTATGCTCAATGAAATGTTGCTAGAAAATTAATTGCATACTTTTCCGGCTTTTCAAAAAACAAGAGTAAGAGATATCAGTCATTTCATGTACTTGCATAAATGTGTTCCTATATTGACAAAGCATTGTGTAGCGATTCCAATGATCACACATACTGAAAGCTTTATGAATTTATGAATATTATTTCTTTCTAGAAGTACCTGTGATTTATGCAGAAAACATCTTGTAATATGGTATTGTTTTGGTTGTGTGCAAAGATTGAGAAAACAATCCCAAAACGTACACGTGTAATCAATTATCCTAAATATCTCCTCAGGTTATTCTGCTTCCATCGGAATAGCTTTGGATGATGTTAGATTTCCATAAATGTTCAAGTGTGTAATCCAGGTGAATCCCAATTTAAAACAATTGCATCATTACATCACAAACTGAGCTCATTTGTCATCCCGCTATCATACAGGACCAGCGCACAGGAAAATTGCTTTGATTCATGAACAGTTTAATGTGTCTGTGTGGTTTTCCTTTCTTTTTCGTTTTTCAAAATGAAGTCATTTTGGCCTCTGTGCTTGACAAGTAATTTATTTACTCTCCACCAAAAATGATAAAAGCATGGATTTAAAAGTTTCATCATCCTCGCGCCTCACATTTTAGACTCTCGGAATCTTTGTGTATTCAGCCCAGGGATGTAAATTTATTCAGGGTTTAGTTATGCCTTGATATCTATAATGTGCTTATACTCCATATATATTGTTTAGAATTGATGATAAACACTGATATCTGAAAAATACTTTGGTACAGACACTACGACTATACTGAACAAACATGTCTATATGTCTGAATTGGTCTGGTTGATATATTATAGGGCTGCAAAATGATTAATCGCAACTAATTGTATGCAGAATAAAAGTTTATATAAATATATTTTCAAAGGTGCTATTGACATTAAATTGTATATACATTTTTATATTTAAATATAATTTATATTATATATAATTATAAATACTTAACATATACATACATTTGTATGCATGTGTGTGTGTGTGTATTTATATATACATAATTATGACATAATTATTCTGTAAAGGATTAGTTGCGATGAATCTTTTTGCAGTCAGTAATCAGTACATTACTGTATGCATTTAATATACAGATTGTTTATTACATTAGTAATTAGTTATATGTGCAGTGTGTAACCACTCTATCCCACAATGCACTGCACTTAGCCTTTTATTTCCAGTGTAATGAGTGATCAGACTGTCAAATATTAAGGCATTTTACATAAATTAGATTAAATATGCAAATTAACTGTAATTTTGTCCCAGAATGAAGTCATGTGATAATGAAGCAATATATAGTTTCTTATTTCATTCTGCATATTGTTTTATTAATTAAAAAGCATGGTAAGCATATAGTACATGCTACCCAGTCTCACGAGGTTTCGTGATATAGTTATTTAATTTTTTGATTCTTTTTTTCGTGAAATTATCACAAATTTTCACGTTTTTTCATGATCGTATAACGAATTCCTGTTTTCGTGTGATTATCACATATTGGTTTCTCAACTGCTTTTTTCTATTTTTAAACCATTGTCGCTTCGGTTTAGGGTTAGATTTGGTGCTTGCATTAGAATGTCACTTTGTATATTGGTTTATACTATATTTTCTGATTTATTTTTTTATATGTTGGCTGGCGTAAGGGTTAGAGTTGGGTTTGGGTAGGGATGTCATTTTATGTAAATCTAACCTTAAACCGAAGCGACAATTGTAAGAAAATAGGACAAACAGTTGAGTAACCAATACGCGATAATCACACAAAAACAGGAATTCGTTATACGATCACAAAAAATGTGGAAATTCGTGATAATATCACGAACAAATAACAAAAAAAATCACGTGACTATAAATATACCACATATGTGCTCAGGATCAATTGTCCGTTTTTTTTTGTCAGCATATTGCAGATGAGATATGAAACTGAGCATGCATCTTAAACAGAATATAAAGGCCCAGGTTGTCTTTAGATGCACGTGTATTATCATCTTGCAGAAGGGTAAATCTGTTTGGATTAACCTCAGTTGTGTCCCAGGTTGAGTTTATGAAGTAAACACAATTAGCCTTGGATCAAGGTCTCACATTGACATGGTGGTCCATTTCCACCCGTGCAGGTGCGTAATTTCATGAAGAAAATCATCTCATTAAACTCCCCAATTTCCACATGTTTCGTGTTCCCGTAAGAGCTCGGCTGATTGAGTCGGTTTAAGGCAGTTTCTCTCAGACATCTGTCACGGTTTGTGCTGTGAGTTGCTCTGTGTGTGCTCAACAGCTGAAGCGTCTCCTCTCTGAGGGTTTACCATATGTGAAACGCAGGAATAATTGGAGCAAATTGGTGTGTTGAAATGTTTGACAGTAAATTACCATGTTGATCCACTATATATGCATGCGTGTGTGTATTAGCACCATATTTACCTTAAGGGTCAAAATGAACTCTTCAGAATAGTGAATTACTGTAATTATTTATATTTATGCCTTGAAGTGGATAACCACTTGAATTTTCAAGACTGGAAACTTCTTATGGGAATTAACAGGAATTTATGGGAATAAACTTGCTTATATAACATGGAACTTAAATGTAGTAAAATCTTGCAGCATAATTCTTTAGCACAACAAAATTTTATGCAATTTCAGTTAAATTTCTACCCTTCAAATTCCTCAGTCACATGCACAAAGCACGCTGCTTACTCTAGGGCCATGCATGCATGTCTGCTTAAGTTTATGTTTGCATATGATAGTTAATATAAACTTCCCTAAATTCCTGTAAATTCAAAGGAATTCCCCAGATTAAGTTCCCATGGAAAATGTACACCCCTTTGCAACCCTCTGGATAAAGCATCTGCCAAATAAATGCAAATGAGCAGTGATCCGTGTCTTAAGAAACAACACAGATGATATTGTTTTGAAATGCAATGTTCAATCTCAGCCTCTGAAGGACTTTGTTTGTTGCTCACCGTCGCCTCAGTTTTGGAAGGGAATCTGTGCTCGCCTCTCATTTGTAATGGCTTGTTGATTCTCTTATTGAAGAGATGCCCAGTGCCTCTCTAAACTGCAGAGTTTGGCCCTCTGTAGAGGTAACATCAAATCGACCCGAGAATCAAGATGCTCTCAAAGCTCACAGCAGGAGGAAATAAATAGCCGCTGTACTGTCAGACCCCTCAGCCGGTCACCATTGTTAACAACAAAAGAGCACTGCGGTTTGTTGTCCAAGAGCTCCAGCGATGGCCAATGGCTCATTTGGACGCAGCAGAGAGAGGTCGAAATGCCAGATTAGAGGGACATTGTGCACTGTGCTGAATTTTCGTGAGTGGTGATATCTTTTACAGCGGTATCAAATTGCTGAGAAGCTTGTAAAGTTTCATCTGCTTAATTTCAATTGACAAAAGAGTTTTGTCTCAGTTCAGGAGTCCCATGAGAGTCGACTTTATGTTTAGAGACCAGCTATTGTCTGCATTGTCTGGGCTGTTTACATGCTGAGGAATGTTGGAGACTGATGAGTTGTGTTTGATCTTTCAATGCATAACAAACCATGTTAATGTATCTGATCCAACCAGCTTAATTTTGCGTTTTGTTCTGTAGTGAAAGAATCAAGCAGGATTATTTGGCATCATCAGCATCTTTATGAAAGATATACTGTAAAGGACAAGCTGATTTTTTTCTTTGATCATTTGAAGTAATGCTTGAATATGCGGAAATAATGTAGACATAATTTCCATTCACAGTCCAGTGCGTATACAATATTAAAGGTCACCTAATATAGCAATTTTTAAGATGTAATATTAGTCTCAGGTTTCCCCAGAATGTGCCAGAATGAAGTTTTAGGCCCAAATATCCAATAGATCATTTATTATACCATGCTGTAAAGGCACATTTTTGGGTGTGCAGGAAAAATGACTTTTTTCTTTAAATTCAAATGTGCTGCTGCTTCCCTCTTCATTTACTGTTATCTATACCAAAAACATACACTGTTTAAAAAAACATCACCTTAATCATTGTTCAAAATGAATGTGCGGTAATGAATTATGCAAAGAAGATTTATAGTAGAAACTATAGCTGTGTCCCAATTCAAAGGCTGACCTCTGAAGGCTGAATTTTAAGACCGATTGCATCACAGCACTGCGACTGAAGGTCAGTGAGGCCGTCCCAAATCGAAGGCTGCTTAAAAATGCGATCTCAGGATAGAATGAATGGATCTTTCAAAGCCGAGGCTATCCCGAGATTTATTACGCACCTGTAACGGCTGAACATAAAGACAGGATATTTTAAAATAAACATTTAAAACCTTGTTTATTTAGCAGATTTTTTGAATTATTATAAGTTATGTTTTGTATTATTATTATTATTTTTATTAAGGTTCATTAATTTGATATACTGTTGATTAGTTTAATGTACATTAACGTGTTATATTTTCTAAAATATAATTAATATTTTTCTGGTTCCATATTTATTTTATAGAAATAGAATAACAGAAGCGTCTCCGCTGTGTCCCGCTGTGACTTCAGAGGCTGCGACCTTCAAAGATAGAGTCCTCACCTTCAAAGAGTTTTTATCATTACAAGGTGCTTGCGACACACAATTATGTTGTAAATTTCTCTTAATTCATGAATATCAGCTGACGTCACTCACATCTCAAACTTGTCTTCCGCCATTTTGAGTACCTGAAGTGGTCGCAAAAGAACTAGAAGCTATGTCTATTCTAAATCGCTATTTTTACAACACTAATAAGGCTCGACACAACATGATACTCTACACGTGAACTCGAGCATTGAGAACATTGTTTGCGTACACAGAGTTTACTAAAAAGAAAGTTTTGAACAACTGACTTTGGTTGTTTTGGTGTTCGTTCGTGGCCATCTTTCCAGTCAAGATGTATCGATCTCCGAATGCGACGTAAGGAGGGATGAGAGTAAAGATGAATAGCTCCTAAAGCATAGTTCTATATAAATGCATGGATAATTCGTTGTTTTGTCGCAAGTGAAAAACAACATTGACCTTCTAGTTGAAAAAGGAGCCTCATATGAGATTCAGTCATTCGCATTCGGAAATCGATTCTTTATGTCAGGCAAAGACATCATAACAGCCTAAGTCAGTTGTTCAAAACCTTTCTTTTTAGTAAACTCTGTGTACACAATCAATGTTTTCAATGCTCGCGTTCATGTGGAGAGATCCAGGTGATACTTCAAGCAGAGTTTTATGTTGTGTCGTGCCTTCTTAGTGTTGTAAAAACAGTGGTAGTTCGGTAGCAGCAGACAGCGGCTGGAAGAACGCATCAGGAATCGAGTAGGCATCACACCCTAACCAAGAAGCGTTTCTTTTCATGACAGTCGAGGTGCGAAATGTTGTCTTTCGTAGCCATTTCCTGTATCCGTGAAAATCATAGACAGTAAAAGATAAAAAATCCGTAAATCGTAGCAAGCCAGCCAATGCTTGTCAGTAGCCTACTGGTACTCGGTAGGTACTCAAGATGGCGGCAGCCAACTGGAATGACGTAAAAGGTTACATGACTGATATTCATGAATAGGAGACATTAAAGCATTGTTCAGAAATCGCGTTTCATTTTGAATTGTCTGATAAATGTGCCACAATTTATGAAATATATAAATTAAATATGTGCTTTAAGCAATGCTTCAACAGTGTATTCAGAAGTTTAGAAGTTGCTTACAGTAGCACTGTCTTCATAAAGATGCTCAAGAGCCTGAGCCGGTTACTATAGCAACAGCAGAGTACAGTAAGAGTGTTTCTTATAAGGATCAGTATAGACAAAATTACTGTCAAACAGTACTGGCATTGTATTTTGTTATAGATTGCTATGTTTTTGTAGTATAGGACACTGCGTGCAGCTTCAGTTGTATTGACAAACAGCATAAAGTACCCATCAGTAGGTACTCTCTGTAAAGTGCTCAAAGTGAGGCCTTAAATGTACCATAACACAATAGTCTGTTGTATTTCAAAGGTCACCGCGTGGAAAATGGTCATGAAAATGACTGTTTTTGTAGCAGAAAACCTTTCCTAAATATTGGGCTGTGTGGCTCTGACTGACTCCTCAGACAGCTTACTCGATATACATGCATGGATGGCAAAATGTTCTGGCTTGTTCATTAGTGTCAGTTCACCTATCGAGTCCTATTCAGTTTGTTGAATGAAGTACTGTAGCTCCTGTAGATGTGCAGTAATTACAAACCAGCGCTGACAGAGCATCAGTCAAGTGAGCTCAGGAAACACGAAATGAATGGAAGCCCGCAGGGGGGACGACCCGCCAATCATCTGAGATATAGAAGTCAGTTTTAAAAAAACTGTTCATACTCTGTACTAGTGCAAATAAGATTCACTGGTCAGCTTGTCTCCTGTGTTGTGAGGATTAGCTCAAAGATATTGTACTGTAAGAACTGAAGACTGCAGGTGTCTGTCATTAGATTTCAAGGAACCAGCAGGACTCAATCTAGTGCCGCAGGGATGACATTTTTTGCATTGCAAGTTGGAATTTTAGCACTTTTGTTTCCATTGGAAATAATGGCATTAATGGTCTACATGTAAATGTAGTCAACATAGATTGTAAAAAAAAGATGGACGACGCCCATTTGCTCTCTTCCATTGGTGAAAAGTGAAGCCGCCAGTGTCCTGATACGGCGCTGACATCTTGGGTCTTGAGTCTGTGCAGTAGTGATTTCGGGACCAGTCCTGCACAGTAGTGAGCAGGAAGTAAAGCCACGAAATCAAGACCTCGCCCTCGCAGTATGCGCATATCACAGCTGTCAATCATGACACCGTTTTTATAACATTAAATAACTACCAAAAAAAAAAACTTATTTAAAAAAAAAAACTCGAATTCACATAAGAATGATAAAAACTACATTAAATGACAGAAACCAGCTTTTGAAAAAAGATATTTGAAGTGTAATTAAATTGTTTAGTGGGTCTCAAGTCCTATTGAATAACATGGCGGATGCGGGGTTTATGACCTATACTAGAACCAGTCACTGGGGGCGTTTGAGACGTTTTGGCTTCAATTTTCAGAGCTTTTGCGGTAGTCAGTGACAGTCAGATTTTCAGTTTATTTATTTCGATTATTTTTAGATGTGTGGATTCCCAGAGGCTTTGTCATCTCATGTCCGCTCTGACTCAGTCATGCAGCAATGAGAGCGAGAGAAAGCCACCACAGCATGCGAGACTGCTGTTTACCACGGTAAAGTCCTACAGAATGAGACTCCTGATGTTAATAATGTATTCATCCAGAGCGAGTTTTCACCCACGCTGCCATACTGCACGTCACATTTCAGCAGTAGATGATGTGCAGAGATCTCAGCTCTTTTTGCAGGCCATGACTGTTCTCAAAAGAGAAGGATTATGAGGTACAGCGCCAGACCAAAAGAAGAATTACTGTACTCTATGAATTTTTTAAAATCACATACCAAGATAACAATGCAAAGTTATCTTTGTTAACCCACTTTTCACCCTGGGTAAATGGGGTTAGCCTAAGTTATGAAGCCTTGGTGTGGAACAGGGTAAAATTGCTTTTGTTAACCTAGTATTGCAGTGCCAAAACTATAAAGTGTGAAATGATTCAGTAATGGACAGTTCAGCCAACCCATCATAAATTGCCTCAGTATTTACCTTATTAAATATGAATGCATTTTGTAAATGGTTTTAACAGGTGTAACATTTCTATTAAGATTTTATTGCTCGTATCTTTGTATTGGTGGTTAACTTAAAGGTTGGCCTTGGCAAGCTTGCACCCTTTAATATTTTCAAGCCCTGCCTTCATCTTTTTTGGTTTGTCATAAATCTTTATCTAGCCTGTCGAGGGTCTTACAGACGGTTGCCAGATCTTTGCGTTTATTCATGCACACCCAAAAATGTAAGTTTTGTCATAATTTATTCAGTCATGTCGTTTAACCTCTTCAACCCTGAGGACCCTGTCCCGGGTCCAGAATTTTCTATTTTGACTTAATATAAAATATTCTTTTAATCTTTGATGCTCCGTCATGGACCCCAGTAACACATATGAGATACTGTTTGAAAGCTTAGAGTCTCTACTTTCTGCAGATATGCATCACTTTGACACATCTTTTACTGTAAGAAAGTTATTTACACTTAATTTACACTATCACCCCCCCAATATTTTATTATATCATTTAATATTTACATATTTCATATTTTTCAAAAATGACAAACATGGGCAAGTCTTATATCAAATGAAAGCTCTCACTCTCAGGAATAAGGCTACAGTGTTATTTTTGTTCTATAATTATCACATATCCAACAATCATCGAATGAATAATAAGGTAAAAAATGGTCTTTTGTAAACATATGGGAAACTTGAGTGTGGACTGCCTCAGATAGCACATATAGCCACAAATGATACACCATCTTTTATTTTAGGTCCTACTCTAAACAATGAGTCCATTCACAGCATTTTCTTTGGTTGTGTGCATATATAATCCCTTGCTATTTATTATATGTGCAAAACAAAAAATTAATATTTTTATGAAAAATGTATTTCCGCACCCTTCAGTAAAATAAGAATAACTTTTGAATGCGACATGATAAAGAGTTCATTCTTTTTTTGGGTGTTTACTGTCTGCTGCTGGTAACAACCAGAACTGTCTGCAGTCTGCTAGAGCACCCAGAACCAGAGTTATACACTATCAAATACAGTGTTTACAACATAAAAAAGAAAATTTGGTGTTTCATCATATGAAAAACAACATAAATAACAATATTTGTCACAAACAGCAGCTTTTTATGTAACTTCAAAGGGTTTTCTTTAAAATGATATAAAGAAATTGCATTTATTCCACTGTATGTGGTTATGGTAGCACTTCAAATGTTTTTTGGCAGAAATTGTACACCATAAGCATATTATTCCTCCCTTCAGTTGGAGTAAAATAATTTTTGCATAGATTATGATAGAGAAAAAATTCCTTTTTCCTCTGTAAGCTGACAATTGCTGGAATCAAACAAAACTATCTGCAGGGACCTGAGATACCCAGGGCCAGAGTTATATACTTTCAAATAAAAACTTTAGAAAAAAACATCAAAAAGCGCCTATTTATTTTTGTGTTTATTAGAGGGCTGATATCACATACAACCATGTTGAGCACTTTTAACAGTGTTTTATGTAATTTCAAAGGGTTACCTGTAAAATGATACCAAACTTTTGTATGTAAACCTCTGCATGTGGGTATGGGATGCTTTTGAAATTGGGTAGGCCAAATCCAGGCGAAAATCCCCAAAATAGCTTCAGGGTCTAAGAAGTTAAAAAAATGTCTGACTTTCTTTCCTCTTCAGAAAAGCGAATAAGTGAACAAGCCTTGTGACACTCCAGAAAGCACCATTAAAATGGTCCACATGGCTCATGTGCAATACTGCAAGTCGTAAAGAATCCATTTTAAAGTCTTACTCGTCATAAATTTTCAAAGCAAATAAAGATTTTTCAATCTGTTTCTATCATATAGATTCAAAGGATGAGTCTTATGGCCTGGTGCTTTTATAGTCTGTCTTTGGAGCTCAAAAGCTATCATCACAATTCACTCACATTATAGTATGAAATGGAGCGTCCAGGACATGCTATTGATTTTAAGGTTTGGAAAGACACGAGAGTGCGGCAAATTTATTTGTTTTTAGTCTTAAAAGCCTTTAAAGTGTGAACATAGAGGTATATCAGTCCATCAGTCAGCAGTGCTCCTGAATGGGACAGATCACGGGTGCAGCAAGAGCTAAAATACAAGGAGTTTGTCAGGTGGTCTCATGTCTTTTATCCCAGATCTGCGCCCTTTGTGTAAAGTGAATGACAGGAGAGCAGAAGGTGTCTGAAGGCTGCACTGATGTATCGCTCACTGTGATATCCCATAACCCTGTGCGTGCGCTTCGCCGGTCTGTGACAAGAATTAAAATGGCATCTAATGGAGTGGTTGAAAGAAGTAAATGCATTCTTAAATGTCAGCTTTTTTGTAAACCTTAACCTACGGCTGAGTAGTAATGATTGCAGTCATTAAATTTTCGCTTGGTAATCTTTAACACTCATCCAAATTTGTTCTTTATCATTAGTTGTGATGTTATGGCTTCTTGGGAGTCGTAAAAGTGCTTTCATTTAAAAACTCAAACTGAGACAACTGATTTTTATTTGCAACAATGGATTTGGTTTTTTTTTGTGGAATAAAAAGCTGTTTATAGGTCACTACGGCTCTTTATCAGTGGCGACTTGTGACTGCTCATCCGAGGGGGCGCTCTTTCAAAATATGTATTCGGAGTGTCGTGTGTTTTGATCATGTTTTCAAAATATGTGTTTGTTGCATCATGTGAACCATGTGCAATCATGTGTTTTGTCAAAATAAGTGCCTGCTGCACACTCGTCAAAACCGTTTATGATAAAAGAGACGCTCACGTTCAAAAAATACACGCAAGACACTCCCTTAACAGTAAACTCTGATTACGCATGAGATTATGTGAGTATCTGGCAAACGCGAGCGTCGTTTTTATCATAAACCCTTTAGACGCGTCTGCAACAGGCACTTATTTTGTCAAAACACGTGATGCACATATGATCCGCACAGAACACACATTTTGAAATGAAGAACCACACACATGATGGGCTACATACATGTTGCGACGAAATTCGCATCGAGCGCCTTCGAAAAAAGAAGTCACGGGCCGCCACTGCTCTTTATTCCATCATAAACGGTTAGAATAAGGTATGAAAGCTGGGGTGTGTCCCTTTTAAGAGGTCCTAATATGTACAATTTAGATATAGAGATGTATTTTTAAGATACTAATACTATAAGCACACTTAAGGTACAAATGTGTCTTTTTTAAAAGAGTGCGACCCCAGTGACAGCCTTTGTAGCTTTATTCCTGACAGTGTAAACATTTATTTGAGCATATTTCTTAAACACTGTATTTTTTAAAATAAGTAAAAATGACTGGCGCTCCCTTAACTCTTTCACCGCCATTGACGAGATATCTCGTCAATTAAGAGAAAAAGCTTCCCCGCCAATGACAAGATTTTCCGTCTTTCCGAAATACCGCTATTATCCACCAGGTGGCACACTTCCGCAACTTATACAACCCGGAAGTAGCACCTCACGTGAAAGAGAAAGAACTCCGTGTATGTTTTAAAGATCGCTCTGCATCTGATCTCTATCAAAACTCCTTCACAAAAATTGAATTATCTCAGCTTTTTGCTCAAAATTGGGTGTTGAGTGGTGTTTGAGAGGTGATTACAAGAGAACTAATGAAGGTAGGATGAAACTGTTTTTTTTTGTTTGAAAGCAGGGGCTCTGTTCTTTCATCTGATATATTGTTTGTTTATATATTTAAAGAAGAACATTTTCTGGAAGGCATTAAACTTTTGTGAAAATCATGAAAAATGCTGGCGCTGGCTGGCAACTTAAAAAAAAATGCTGGCAGGGAAAGAGTTAAAAATATGTTTGGTCCAAATTATGCACCTTTCAAGAAACACACACACACTGTAAACAAATGTTTAATCAACTTTATTTTGCAAGTCAATTCAACCTACTAGTTTTGGCTTGTGAAAAGGTGACATAACGTATAAAATCAAATTGAAATTGTCTAATTATATTGTTGATTTGACAAAAATGCTGCATATTTTTTACAGTGCAGAATTGACATTTTAGAGTACAATGTAATTTTGGGATATAAATATCAAGATTGTTGCTGTCAATCATTTCAGCAACTCTTGTCATCTGATAGCCCATTGGCTGTCGGTCCAATTTATTATCATCTTTGAAGATGTTCTTTTCAATAAATGATCCAACGTGAGCTTGTTCATAAAGTCCAGTAATTGGGTGTTAAAATGTGAGGTCTGTTGACTTGACTGACTCCCGAGTTTCACACTCGTATATTCCTGTGGTAATGAGCTGATCATGAAGGTTCAGGAGAGAAGCCGTGATTTGAATTAATAATCTCTCTTGAGAGGCTTTTGAGAGGAACCCTGGAGTCATAATTGGCGTGTGGGCAACACCCTCAGTCTCAGCACTACATACAGCACTTAATAATAACTCGACCATGGTGTTGTCAATTAAAGAAAACATTTCTTTAACCTCTGACACCAAACAAATCAACAAGGCATGGTATCTGATTCAAAAATGATAACAACGTTTAAGCATCAGTTTTCCTTAGCATACAGTATGTAAGGAATAATTGACGATGGGCCTTTGAATTATGTAAGCAAAAAGGTACGAGAGGCTGTGCTGTATCGTGAATAAGTAACAATACAGCACTTGCCTTGAGTACCTTATTGCTTTTATAAAACGGTAACCATACAATATTAAAATAAAAAAATGTATTAGTGCAACTTTCATGAAGTTAAATCAATAAAAGCGTTCCTTCCACTAGAAAAAAATAATACCTGACCGTGAACAACAACTTTTCAATGTGTAATATGCATGAAAGCTCAAATAAAAACAACAAACCGTTCTCAAACTGATACCTTTGGATGCTAAGGGTGTTGCTAAGTGCACAGTGATAAATGGGTGAACCGTTGCGTGAATCGATCATAGCCGTGTTTTATTGTGAATAAAGCACAGCTATTGACCAATCAGAATCAAGGATTGGAACTAAAAAGAAAACAACTGAACTGTTGCATATGCAGTACAAGAAATACAGTGTTTTGTAACACATCTAAGTGGGAGGGATTATAGGAGTGTCGTTATATTTGCGCTGCTTGCTGCTGTGAGAGCATAGTTGTATATTCCCATACGTTCATTTATTTCTCAGTCCGACACAAAATTAAAATTGGTCACCATATGGTGGCAGCGAAGTTGTGCAAGTGTGTTTGTTTAATGCTGTATTTCTTTGAAATGAGATGGTCCAATAAATAAAACAACCAGATCATGAGTTTCAAACGATAAGTAAAATGGCATTAAATGTCTGTTTTGTTGGCAGTTGGCGCTTTGGAGATGTTTTGGAGACATGCACCGTTACAGACTAGTCCATTTCATTGTGTTAGAAGGGGGTGTATGTGTGTAGTGACAGATAAACATGTGTAGTGACAGATAAACATGAAGTGGACATTTTAACTACTATTTCAAAGTTTCAACGTACGTTTTATTTATTTATTTATTAGGTTGGTTGGGGCCCACCCTACTATGACCGCTGGTAAAGGGCCCCAAGCAGCCGCCTACCTATGCCTCTACTGTATGTTAAGACCGTCTCTGTGTCCGGTTTGGACTGCAGCGCTTTACTTCCCAGATATATGACTTCAATATAAGAGTTTCTGACTAACCTCCACTTACAGGAATACGTCAGTCATCAGTTGAACTAAGCTGCAACACACGAATCACAACACACTAAACAAGCTACACAATCAGAACTCGTTACGTATTTCTGAAGAAGGGACTTCATAGAACAAGGAAGGCATCAGCCCGTTTTTACGACAGTGAAAACAGCGGTATAGAGAAAAGTAAATTGTGTGAAAATGTTTTTTTTACACACAAAACATGAATATACAGTATTATATACAGTATTGTGCACCATAAACACAATCAAAGCTTCAAAAACATAGGAAAAATGGGACCTTTAATAATAATCGTATGTTGTTATACAATTTACTTCGTACAAATTCATACGAATTAGCCAATTTGCAAAATATGTACAAATTCCTGTAAGATGAAGCCAAAGTGGCCTACAGTGCAATACAAGATCAGTTTTGTGTTCTCTGGATTTGAATCCATGACCTTTGTGTTGCTAATGCAATGCTACCTTGAGGTTGAGAAAAAACACGAGCTTTTATTTATAGTTCATTTTCATGTCAATAATCTAGTTGCGACCCTCTGGTGTGTCGTGCAAATTAAAAACTGGGTCGCCAGAAAGATTTCAAATTTTTCAGAAATTTTTTACTAAAATAATTTATTCAATTTTATTATAAAAACAATAATAATAACAACACACTTGAATTACAGCACAGTAAAAAATATCTTTTAAATACACTAAATAAAAAAATACTCCACCACTGTGTCACATATGTGTCAGGAAACGGACTCATGAATCTCGGAGCCAGCTTACGAGAAGGCTCACGGAGAGACAGATCCTTGGTAGAAAGCCATACCTTTTGACCACAAACGTAACGGGGTGGAGGTCGCCGATGACGATCAGCTGCAGCTTTGGTTCGTCTGGAATTAGATAATAACAGGGTCTTAGCTCTCCTCCAGGTGCGTCTGCACCTGCGTACGAAAGCTAACGCAGACGGAACCTCTGCCTCGGGCTCCTGTGATGGAAACAGGGGAGGTTGATAACCGATGGAAAGTTCAAACGGGGATAAATTGGTAGACGTAACGGGAAGAGAATTATGAGAATACTCAACCCACGGGAGCTGATCGCACCAGGAATTCGGATATTGTGACGACAGACAGCGGAGCGTTCTACCGAGATCCTGATTAGCCCGTTCGCATTGCCCATTGGTCTGCGGGTGATAACCAGAAGACAAGCTGGCCGTGGCGCCAATTTGTCTACAAAACTCCTGCCAAAAACGAGAGATGAACTGAGGACCCCTATCTGACACTACGTCAGTCGGAATACCATGTAACCGAAAGACGTGATTAATCAAAACCTGAGCCATCTCTTTTGCAGAAGGTAGCTTGGGCAGGGGAATGAAATGAACCGCCTTCGAAAAACGATCCACCACAGTTAGAACAACAGTGTTACCATTAGATGCCGGTAAGCCAGTGACAAAATCAAGGGCTATATGAGACCAGGGGCGGGAGGGCACGGGCAAAGACTTAAGCAGACCAGCGGGTGGTAAATTAGATGCTTTATTACGAGCACAAACCGAACAGGCTAGTACAAACTGTCTGACGTCAGTGGACATAGAAGGCCACCAAAAACGCTGACGGACGGCAGCCAACGTTCTCCGAATACCTGGATGGCCGACAAACTTGGACTCGTGACCCCACCGGATGACATCGGAACGTAACCGCTCAGGGACCCATAGGCGACCCGCTGGACACCCCTCCGGAACTTCCCCCTCCCGGCCGGCCTCTCTCACCCGCTGTTCGATTCCCCATACGAGGGCGCCTCCGGGAGAATGGTCTCCGCCCTCTCCGAGTCGGACTTCTCGAACAGACGGGAGAGAGCATCAGGTTTGGTATTTTTCGAGCCAGGCCGGTACGAGAGGGTGAAGTTAAAACGATCAAAGAAGAGTGCCCAACGAGCCTGCCTAGATGTTAGTCTTCTGGCCGAACGGATATATTCAAGATTCTTATGATCCGTCCAGACCAGAAAGGGCTCCGAGGTTCCCTCCAACCAGTGACGCCATTCACCCAAAGCGAGTCTAACCGCCAACAGCTCCCGATTCCCTATGTCGTAATTACGTTCTGCTGGGTTTAACCGGTGAGAGAAAAAAGCACACGGATGTACTTTCCCATCAATAGACGATCGCTGAGATAAAACGGCGCCTACCCCGACATCAGATGCATCCACTTCCACTATAAATTGTTTAGCCGGATCGGGAATAGAGAGGACAGGCGCAGAGATGAACCGGGACTTTAACACATCAAAGGCCTCCTGAGCCTCTCTATTCCAACGGAAACACACGTTAGGTGAAGTGAAAGCAGTAAGCGGCTTAGCGATCTGACCAAAATTTCTGATGAAACGCCGATAAAAATTGGCGAACCCCAGAAATCGCTGAAGCTCCTTCCGAGTGTCGGGTACTGGCCAATCGGCAACCGTCTTAACCTTAGCGGGATCGGGACGAATTTCCCCCTCGGCAATAACAAAACCCAGAAACGAAACCGACTTCCTGTGGAACTCGCACTTCTCCGCCTTAACGAATAGCTGATTCTCTAAAAGCCGTTGTAAAACCATGCGAACGTGCTGAGTGTGTATCTGCATGGAGGGAGAAAAGATGAGAATGTCATCGAGATACACAAAGACAAATCTGTTAATCATGTCACCCAGCACTTCATTGACCATGGTCTGGAAGACAGCTGGAGCATTACAAAGACCGAACGGCAGAACGGAATATTCCCAGTGTCCTGAGGGTGTGTTAAAGGCTGTCTTCCACTCATCGCCCTCTCTAATACGTACCAAGTGATAAGCGTTGCGCAGATCTAGCTTGGTAAATACGCGCGCTCCCTGTAATAATTCGAATGCTGATGACATTAATGGCAAGGGGTACTTATTCTTAACAGTAATGTCATTCAGCCCTCGATAATCAATGCACGGACGAAGAGACCCGTCTTTCTTCTTTACAAAGAAAAATCCAGCACCAGCTGGAGACGAGGAGCGGCGAATGAGACCGGCTTTAAGAGCGTCATTAATGTATTTATCCATAGCCTCTCTTTCTGGTTTAGCTAGGGAAAATATACGACCCTTAGGCGGAGAAGTGTTGGGAAGTAGTTTGATCTCGCAATCATACGACCGATGAGGAGGCAGAGAAGTAGCCCGGGACTTACTGAAAACCTGATACAGATCCGAGTACTCCACCGGGACTCCTGAGACATCGATAGCTGGAACCTGCGAGACAGAACAAGAAACAAGAGAAGGAGCAGGACCGAGACAAGAAACATAACACGAAGACTTCCAAGATAACACAACATTGTTCTGCCAATCAACGTGAGGATTATGTTTGGATAGCCAGTCATGACCTAAAATGACTGGCGATTGTGAATCCTCTAAGATGTAAAATTCAATCTCCTCACGATGATTGCCAGAAACAAACAAACTCACAGGGGGTGTGCGGTGCGTGATCACAGCCATATGCTGGCCCTTCAATGTCCAGGCAGACAAAGGAGAGGAGAGAGGGATGAGTGGAATACCCCAGGACTTGGCCAACCCAGCATCCAAAAGACACGCCTCCGCACCGGAATCCAGCAACGCCTGTGACGGGAAAGAGTTAATAATAACAGGCAGTGTGGTGCTGCTTACGGGAGATTTAAATGACGATGCGCCCACCGAGACTCCCAGGTTCATCGGCGGGCGTGAGCTTTTACCGGACAGGTGGCCGCCAGATGCCCCGGCTTGCCACAATACAAACAGAGGCCATTAGACAGCCGACGATTTCTCTCCCCAGCAGAGATCCGGAGCTTGCCCAGCTGCATAGGCTCCTCGGAGGGCGTCTCTGAAGCGATCTCCCCTGGTTCCGACATCAGCTGGCGAAATGAGCGACGCAGATCTCTCTGCCGATGGCGTGACTCGACCCTCAGAGCCAGATCGATGGCAGCTTCCAGGGACGTGGGTGGCTCCCTCAGTGCAATCTCGTCTTGAATACCCGGCGTGAGACCCTCGATAAACTGTGCTCTTAATGCCGCGTTGTTCCAGTTGCAGCAAATAGTGAGCGTCTTAAATCGTATAGCAAAATCTGTCACAGAGTCATTACGTTGCCGTAATCTCACCAACTCAGCCGCTGCCATGTCTCCCTTGAGTGAGCGGTCAAACAACTTTAACATCTCCTCCTCGAGAGCCTCAAATGAAAATGTAAAAGGAGCTTTAGCCCCCCAGGCGGCCATACCCCAGTCTCTCGCCCTTCCAGTGAGTAATGTCAGGACATAGGCCACCTTGGAAGAGGATGAAGAAAATCGACGAGGCTGGAGCGCGAAGACGAGAGAGCACTGCTGTAAAAAGGATCTGCAGGTGCTGGGATCGCCATTGTAGGTGGGGGGTGTAGCCGTGTGTGGCTCCCGTTCAAATGAAGCGGCTCCTCCGGATGAGGTAGGGGCTTCATGGTGAGGAGTCACTTGGTCCAAGCGATTGCTGAGCTCTTTCAGTTGCTCTGACAGGATGCTGAAATCTCTGGCAGCAGCAGACAATAACGACGACTGTTGGTCGATGGCCGCCCCCTGCTGGTGGAGGGTGGTCTGCACCTCCAGACTTTCTAAACTTGCTGACTCCATTCTTGGCGCGCTCATCTGTCAAGAAACGGACTCAGAATCAAGTGCAAGTTAAATAATTTATTTAGAAAAATAGAGAACTGGAGAGCAAAGACACTGATAGAGCCACACACGGCACACAATAATCCAGTACAGATCCGAAGGAAGAGAGAGAGCCACCCACGCACTCCGTCGAGACACCAGCGCAGTCACCACACGCAACAGAGGGATGATACGTGCCGCCCTGAGGGTGGATGACAGGCGGAGATGGAAGATGGGAATCCAAAATCTCAGACGGGTAATCCACTGTGAAATCCTGAAGTAGGAGAGCCACCCGGAAACCACTGGTCACCGCCTGAAAACGAAGCGAACCAGCGGTCCCGAGAAACAACAGTCGTTAGAGTTAATGTAATCCAAAATGGTAAAAGGTGTACTCCACTCACGGGTGATGATGCAAACCGGAGAGAAACAGAGACAGCTGGTATACCGCCTAAAAACAAAGCTAACCAGCTGTACCAAGAGGCAAACAAAGTCAATGAAATCCAGTAATCCTCAAGCGAGCGGTCCGGGCGAAAAACGAGTCACCGAACGCCGAAAACCAAACCTGGGGTAATAAGAAGAAGAGACAGAGAGAGACTGACAAGACAAGGCAGGGTAGCAGGACTGTGGTAAAACAATGAGCGCGCAACGAAGGACAGGACTACGTGCAATATAAAGGGAAAGGTAAACGAGACACCACCGGTGAACAATTACCGAAACAAGGGGGCGGAGTTAGTGAACACACGAGGAACCGGCACCACAGGTAAACAACACACACACACGCAGATCACACAGCATCGATCACCCAGCAGTCATGACAATATGACCATGTGCTTGCTCAGCTTTCTGAATTAAATTGCGCGCGAGGTCACAGCCATTTTACCCCTTGAAATGATGGGGGAAATTAAAACTCCTAAATAAAAATAAAAATGTGTTTGGTCTGATTTAAAAAAATATATATATTTTAAATGTATTTGATTGGTTTGTCGATAGTGAGCTACCACTGCTTAACGTTAAGACACGGTTGAGTGTTGCAGTGAGACCGACACGTTATGGTTCTGCTGTTGAAACAACAAAAACAGCCAACATTGCGTCTAAAATGTAAGTGACTAAATATTAATTACTTGTTAGCACGGTCATATGAAATCTGTAAATTTTCAACCGTGATGTGATGCGGCTTTTGGCCCCGCCCTGGTTCATGCTACTGAGAGAGTGAGGGGGGGTTGTGGGTCGCATAATCTTTATTTTAATTAGGGTCGCTCCTAAAAAAGTTTGAAAACCACTGATCTTGTTTATCATATTTACTTAAATGCATTTTAAGTGCCTTCAAAACATTGATACTCGCCTGTCAACTTCAGAAATGAATCAACTGCAAATAACAGCGCATGTCATTGATCGAAGGTCCTGCTTTAAAATAATGGAGGTGATTAGCCGAATTAAATTATTTTCATTTGTTCAGCTGTTGGGTCTGAATGTGCCGAATATATTAAGAGACTTTAATGAATGACTTCAATAAAAAGTGACAGAAAGAGAGAAGGTTTGCTCACATAGTACACAAAAGAGGTAAATTGGATCATTTTATTAATCAGTCTTTTTGTGTTGTTTTCAAATATAAATACTTAAAGGCCTTCTGAAAACAACATTTTGTGGCATCTTTTATCTTGCAGTGGTGCTTCAGATGTAAACTTTGACTGTGTTTATATAACCTCATCGCTGACGCTCAATATCTCTTCTGCCGCATGATCTGTGACAGCCTGCCCGACTCGCTGCTGTTTTTAAAAGATACAAAGTTTGATGTATCCAAGCACAGAAAGTCACATTCAAGCTCTGACACTTTAGATTTACAGTGCGTGTAAAATCTCCATTATTGATGTGATACATTTTAAATGTCACTTATTAAATTTTAATTTGTGATCTTACTAAAGAGCTGTCAGAAGTGGATCATAGGGCGGGACGGAGTTCAAGCTCCACAAGTGCTTTTGAAATCCACGGAGGGCCGGGGCGAAGTGAATGTGCTCCTGGCAGGCTTCGGTCTGTTCTGTTTTATTATAATACAGCTTTCCAGCTGTATCTACACTGCCAAAGCACAATGGATCATGTGCAATAGCTGTCAGCCTGCTGAAGACAAAGATCTTACCAAGTTTTATGGATGAATCTCAGAAATTTATTTGGTGTGTTCAATCTGAAAATATTGTATAGAAAATATTAAGCTGAATGTTATAAATAGTTGGTGTATGCACATCTCATTTCAATGTTACAGTACATTAATGCAAATCAATGCAAAATGGACACAGTAAATAATATATCATCCTTGTTTCACATTACAGTAATATGAATGCTTTACAATAGTGAAGTGAATGAAAATTTATTTTTTTTACTAAAGATGGTGTATGGGTTTAGATGAGACGATTTGTGTACTGAGAGAAACTCTCAATGTGTGATCAAGAGAGCCAGCTCGCATAAGAGGATATGTTGTGTTCAGGTTAAGAGTGAATTTATTCATAAGAGGTCTCACTGTTGCAGAAAACTGGCATTAGCATTCTGTTAGTGCTGGAGAACATTAGAAATCCCTTTTGCTCACCTTCTTGTAGAGACAGATAAAGAAGCTTATGATGAACATGAAGTCTTGTTTACCTTTTGGGCAGGTTTTGTCGGGTAAGGGATTAAACCCTTATGTTAAGTGGTCATTGGTTTGCAAAGATAAGCCCTTTTTTCAGATCAGGTGTGTGTGTTCAACTCTTGAAGTAAGTGTTGAGTGCTGGTTACATCTTGGATGATATTTGATCAAGCTGGCAACAGTGACAGTAATGATAACTCACTTCCACAGAACACAGTACAGTATGTGGACGTTTAAATTTCACATAGGAGACAATTTTTCATTATATTGAATAAATAAGAGCAACCAGGGCAATCTTATATACTAAACTAATATAGGTTTTGTGGAAGAAAGAAAATCATACAGGGATGGAATGATAAATAGTAGGGGAGTGCGGGGCACAACATAACGCTTCTTGGTTTTGCCTCAATCATCAAATAATATTTGAGTTGAATTAATTATATTTTTACACAAGCAACACACACATATCTGCTACAAATTAATATTTGAAGTTTATTTCTATTACTTACCATTCTTGGACAATTACACCAAACATGACAGAAGTGCAAACGTTACAACCTGCCCCATAGGTGGGGTTAGTTGTAACACTTGCTAAAATTAAGTTTGCAGGCAAATATTTCAATACTATTTTGTCTATATACTTCAGTGGATATTGTTTATCTGTCTATTATAGACAGGTAACTACACTACTCATCTAACCATAGTTTAATTATAAATGGATACAAATGTCTTAATATGTGAGAAAAGGCAGCACAATTATGACAAAAAACATTTTTGACCCAGTCTGTAAAAACCATATAAAGTCTCAAAATCAAATTCGGAGACAATAAAAATCAATGTCAGATTTTAGCCATTCATTTCATTATGATTGTAGCCCCTTATGGAACGGCAGAAATTCCACAAGGGGGCGTATTTGTTCCTCAGACGTTGCACAATAAACGTGACATCTGAATATATTCATTATAAATCGTGACTGGAAAGTGAGATTCGAACGAATGTCCGTTATTGAACTAATTGTATACACTATTTATATCGTAATTCGGTCAGAAATGTCAAGATTGTGAGATGAACAAATCGCTTTGGATTAAAAGGCTTGGATATTCCATTTCATTGGACTTTTGGGGATTTATGAACAATTTGTTTTGGACAATTTCACCGAAGTGGATAATGGGAAGATTTTGAAGGTAAATAAATATCCTAAATCGGCGCCGCCCGGTTCAGGTAACTAACAAATAGATTACAGTTTTATGACTGCTAAAAATCATATTATGCTTTGTGTGTGCGCTTAATGGAATTCCGAAAGTCTAAGCTTTACAACGATGTGCCGCATGACCGTATATTTTGAAGGTTTAATGCTTCAAAGTTACAATGACGTAATGCAGCCTCACGTGCAAGGGAGGGGGTGTACCGTGTACGGCACAGTGTTCCTTATCAGGTTAATCTTTGACATGACCTTATTCAATCAATATTAAAGATATGAACAAAAATACATTTTGAGACCATTTTTGATAAGACAGGCATATTTATTTTGATGGCAGCCAGCAATCATTCATGTGTAGCCTATTTAAAACAACGGCAAGAATTACGCTAACGTTAGTTGTTTTCATATCATAAATGCTGAGGGTTGTAACACAACGTTACAATTAACCCCGCTGGGTGAAAATAAAAAAGTTGCTATGAGCTGCAGACATATTTCAAAACGATGCTATGTTTTAGTCAACAAGACACTGATTAATATGACATATCATTGGTTTTGGTATCTTACACACCCTACTTAGAAACCGAAAAAAAAAAAAACATTTACTTAAATGCCACCAAAACACTCGTTCATCAATAACTCTATGGAAAAACATTATACCTTTCCATAAATTCGTGGGAGACCGTCTTTTGGCAGCGTGAAAACAATACCCCGTGCAACAATGTCAATGGCCAGTTTTACAACTTAGGGGCTAGTCACACCAACCGCGCTTTAAACGCTTCGAAACGCAAGGCGCGGCGCACTGCCTTTTTTAAAAAAGAGCAGTGTGACGTGGCTTTTTATATTGCTAAGCAACCACCGAGTCAGCTGTCTTGTCAATCAAATATTGAAGCGTGAGCGCTCTTTTGATGTTAACTGTCATATTAGCAGAAACTTTAAAAAGAGGATGCTTGCTCTGACCTTGTTTAAGGGTGAGAGGTGCACAAACACGCAGGAGAGAGTGAGCGAGTGGTGTCCGGTTCTTCAAAGCAATTGTAAACTTCCCCCACCACAACGTAAGGCCTGCCTCTCCCCTCATTCGATTGGACAATGAAAAGACACGAATGACGTCGGGCGCTTCTCCGCTCTCAGCGTTCCTTCAAAGGCATGTGCTGCGGCCGGCGGCAAAAACCGCAAGGCGCTCAGCGTGCATAAACAGCGCGCAAACGCTCCTGCCCATAGAATATCATTCAAATAAGGCGCCTGCAACTGCCATAAACGCTTTTGTTGTGAGTGGCCCCTTACTCCGCCTTAATAATTGCCCTTTGCGCCCTTAGGGTCCAGTCATACCAAAAGCGCTTTAAACGCTTGCAAACGCAAGGTGCGACGCACTGCCTTTTTAAAAAAAGAGCAGTGTGACGCGACTATTTATATTGCTAAGCAACCACCGAGTCAGCTGTCTTGTCAATCAAATATTGAAGCGTGAGTGCTCTTTTGATGTTAACTGTCATATTAGCAGAAACTTTAAAAAGAGGATGCTTGCTCTGACCTTGTTTAAGGGTGAGAGGTTCACAAACACGCAGGAGAGAGTGAGCGAGTGGAGTCCGGTTCTTCAAAGCAATTGTAAACTTCCGTCACCACAACGTAAGGCTTGCCTCTCCCCTCATTCGATTGGACAATGGAAAGACGCGAATGACGAAAACAGCAAGGTGCTCAGCACGCATAAACAGCGCGCAAACGCTCCCTGACCATAGAATATCATTCAAATAAGCTGCCTGCAACTGCCATAAACGCTTTTGGTGTGACTGGCCCCTTACCATGTAAAAGTCTTTGACCACCATTAGATTTGTTGTTTTTGCAATGACCATATATAATTATTTCTCACTCTCTTTATTAGAATACACCCAGAAAATATGGGACATTTGTGTGCAGTATTAAAAAAACCTGAAAAACACTATATATGCTACAGTGTTAAGTATTTAGTGTGAGTTCCTCTTACACTTGAGCAATAGCGGGAACCTGCAGGCTCTCTAAACCTAAATGAAATTAAATCCTAATGTCTAAATCTAATTCAATGACTTCAGGATTTCAATCTCCTCAAAAGAGTTCAAGATGCATTTAGTACCAAGAGAGGTCTAAAATGTAATTTCGTTCTGTGATTTTTTGTGTTCATATTTCCTTTATTTTCTGTTTGTATCTTAATAAAGGGATAAAGGGTCATTAAGGGTCAATGAAACTAAAACAACAAGCTGGTGCTGGTGCCTAAGGATTTTGCACAATACTGTACATTTTTGGAGAATGTTCTTTTTATGGCATATAAACTTCATCCACTAGAAATATTCCTTAAAAATGACCGGCTCTTTAAACATATCAATGATTATTTGACTGCTATGTGTGGCCCTTAGCTCTGGACACGAGATGTTAGCCGAGTTCTCCATCAGGAATCCCCCGGAGGACACAGATGTCCGCTTGAAGACCCTTTTCAGTAATTCGCTCAAAATCAGCCATTATACAGTGGCACTCTCTCAGGACCTCTGAGGTCATTTTCATTGGTCTGACACTGAGAAATGTATGAAAGAGTCTTTTATTATTCTGGGCGTTTTCTGTTGATCTCTTTCCTACCATAAGTAGGAGCGAGACTAAATGAATGGGCTTCTTCTAGGAAATTGAATTAGTGTAATCATCAGGGCTTTAACAGTCACAGCTGAACACTGACAGATGTAAATGAAGATTCGGTTACTACGAGAGCTATCGTGAGACGGCTAGCTGGTACTTTAAAGTCTGGCTTTTATTTGTAGCGAGCAGCTGTGTCTGACTTTTAAGACGTTTATGTGATCGTACTATGAAATAAACATTAAATGCCTAAGGAGATTGCATTGCATCAAAATGGCCACATAGAGTTAATGGTTTTTTAATCATTACAGTGGAACGATTTGCATTATTTCAAACTGACTTAAAGCCAATCATAAATGGCCAGAGCTTCTTCAGAAACATCAGACATTATCATGATCTTGTGCATCACTACCAATTCAAAGTAGGGCTGCACTATAAATTGCATGGCAATCTTGTCAGTAAAGCCGGTTCCTTCTTAAATCACCTGCTTTCAGATTAAGCGGCATTTATTACACAAAGCCGTAGTTCACTGACAATCGGGACAATTTTGCATTCATTACCGGGGACGTATCGCTTGCAATAATGAATCCGATATTGCCCAGCTTGTCATTAAACTGCTTTATCAAGTAACCGGCTTTACTGAAGAGATACGCATGACAATCGCATGCGATTTATCGTGCAGCCCTAATTCAAAGAGTTAAATCTCATTTGTCATTCACCTCACAGTTCTTTGAGAGAAAGATGAGGAGATTTTGAGCGTTGGAGTTTACAAGCAGACTGTAAATGATGTTTGTAATATCCACCTGATATCTTCATCCACCTGAAGCTTTTCTCATTGAGTGTATGCGTAGTGCAGAAATATCAACTCGAATCACAGCTGTGTGTGAGAGATATAAACACCAAGGCCCAATAATAAAAGCCACAGCTGTTTGGCCTTCAAACAAGATCACGACTGGTTTCGTTTGATCTGGGAACGCTTACTGAAGTGTGCTACTTTACAATCTTCTCTAGGGAATAATCTTGCTGTTTTATAGGACACTGGATAAGAGGATGGAGCGTGTTTATTAGTGTATGTATTCAATGTTTGTATTAGTATTCTTCTGTGTATTTGTGAACCGTGTGTGTTTTAGCCTGCTGTGAAGTCTTGAATAACATCTGCGTGTAAAAGAGATATAAATTGCCCATTGATTGCTTGTTGCAGAAGAGAGTATTTCCATCTTTTTGTGCCAAACACAATGTTATCTCTATATCTCCGTGCTGATGCCAAATGTGGCTGTTTCCAGCAGAACATCTGACCACTTCCCATTAAAACACAGTTTAATGAGACCCATCCAATATTTCTAAGCAATAAAGGTGAAGTATATGAGATTGATAAAATGCAAGATTAATCTGGGCCGCAGCTGTGAACCAGTGACCAAAAGCAATACCTGAATAAACATTACTACTGCATCAGAATGCTGTGGAGTGAATTTATTCATCTATTATGCCTATTTTGATGTAATATAAGTAATGTAATATAAGTCTCAGGTGTGCCTGTTTTTGTGTGTGTACCTTTAAATGCAAATTAGCTACAGCTCCTCACTCCATTACCGAAAGACAATGAGAGCTTTCAGTTACAATAGATCTGATTTCTGTGAATCCTGTGTGTGAAATTAGTTTCTCACTATTGAGATATGGCAGACAGCGTACAATTTGCTAAAGGCAAAAACTATAGTAATCAGTCAGTGGATATGGGCGGAGCTTTATCAGTGTGATGTCACATTAACACGAGAATCAAAACAGCATGTCTAATGAGACTGCTTTAGTTAATGGGAAATAAGTGGGTGGTTTTGTTTCATTGTAAGGTGGATGTGTTCCCACCAGGGGCGGATCTAGAAAATTATTTATGGGGTGGCAAGGGGGTGGCATGAGAACTACAAGGGGTGGCAATGAAGTAAGCGTCCTTGCATGGTTGTCGTGGATTCAAGAAATTATATACTGTATATACTATTTTCGGTGAACACTGGACCTCAAATTTTATAACATTAATAAACACAACAACAAATGTTCCTATAAGTAAGTACCCAAGCAGCTACCTTAAGCATCTCTGTAGCACCCTTTGTCTTAATACTAAGTTAATACATACAGCTTATCAATATCTAAAAACACTGACTGGTTGAACATAATGGTATAAAGACAGTTATATAAATAAAATAGCATTGCCTAGTTTATATTCATGTAAAACATATTTGAAAGGCAAACATCTCTTTCTCTCATAACCCTCTTCTTTAATCCTTTCACTCACTTCATGATGGTTTTCTGTCTTTTCACTTCTTTTTAGCTCTTTGCCATCCATATGTTTCTTTCCTTCATGACTTCATCTACTCCTCTCCCTTCCACAACATATTTTTCTGTTTTATTTGTACCTTCCACTCCCATAGTATTTGACTTTTCTATTATTTTTGGTAAAAAGAATGGATATCAGCCTTTCTTTTCATAATATCCTGGAAAATGCCGCATTAAGTTGTCTTTCAAGCTTTCTAAACATACACAACACTGAATAGTTTTGTCTCCTTAACGAAGACAAATAAAAACATCAGACTATATCATAACGAGCGATTTCATATGCACGTATGGAATATTTTGATTGCTGCAGTAGCTAACAAGACATGACGGGCTAACTCTAGAAAGAACTGCTTAAAAGATATTTACTGCTTACACAAACCTGCAGTTCAGTTGTTTTAACTACCAAGCAACTACCTCGTGCAATATTTAACATCAGTTTATTTTTTGTATTTTTATCCTGATGCAACATTTATCTATAAATATGACCGTATTTAGTACTCTGATTTGCTGATGTGATGCTCAACTTAATCACTTTAAGACACTAAAGAGAATTTGTTTTGGCAGCATGTGATGATGTGAGGTGGTTTATTAGATCAGAATTCCTCGCTACAGACGTGAAGAGACTCTTTCTTCATGGGCATAAGTTGCACGTTCATAAACATTCTTGCCTTTCACCTCAACGATGGAAAAGTAACGTTTGTGCTTTTTATACTTTGTGCTTGCGTCCGCTACCTTTGTTTTGAGATCGTTGTACTTGTCATCGCTCTGTTGTTGCGGGTTTGTGCGACTCGAAAGGGATGGACTGCAGCGCGAGAACCGGGCTGCATGTGAGTGCCTTGGATGGGGCGATGCATCCTTTCACCGCAGTTTCCAAACGTCTCCAACCACGCCAGAAAAGATCGCTAGATTTGTCCTAGTCGCTTTTTTAATAAAGTCGCTAAAGGGGTCTAAAAAGTTTCTTAATCTATACACTCTAAAAATGGTTGGGTTAAAAACAACCCAATTGGCAACCCAGCGCTGGGTAAATATTGGACAGAACACATGCTGGGTTAAAGTAACCCAACACGTTGGGTAACACATTTTAACCCAGCAGGTTGGGTTGTTGAAAAAACCCAACGTGTAGTCATTTTAACCACTTATGAGATTAATATTCTGGGTTTGGGTTATTCTTGCTGGGTTATTTTTATCATGTGCTTTATTGTAAATCAAGACCATTGTGAACACCAAATAAATGTTTATTTGAATTCAAAATAACTACAAACTCTTAAATTTTTACAGTTGGCAGTTGCAAAATCATTTAAAGCACTGCTGCTTACTGACATCAAGTATAAATATATTTTTTTAAATATCAGAAATTATGCACATTGAAGTAACAATGTAACAGGTTAAATCAATTTGTTTGAATTTAAGACAGAATTTGTATATAAGTATATACAATATATAAATGAAATACTGAAATGTACATAAACAAAACTGCAGCAGTGTAAGAAAATAAACAATGTAATTGTTAAATTAAAAGTAAAATCATTTACAGATGTGTAAAGTTTTTTACAGAACAGATGTTCCAAGTTTCAGAGTATGGAATGTATTTGACTAAAAATACTTCATTTATTAAAGTTACTCCTCACGAACAAAGATGTACAAAGGAACCGAACAGCAGATGATTCATCCATTTGGAAAATGACAGACTACAGTAGATGCACATTGTCTGGGGTATTTATTTTCAAGCACGTAAAATGCCTTTAAACCATAGACTGAAAAAAAATATGAAAGTAGTGTCCGTGATGTCACCCATTGGTTGTGAAGAGCATTTTTGAAGCCTAAAGTAGGCGTGCCTTTGCCATCTTGGCCGAATTGCAGTTTAAGTCACTTCCGTATTGGTTCCATCAGAGAGACTGATAGAGAAAAAAGATTGAGAGATCTGCTGCATGTTTCCCATGGCCAGGAAATAAAGGAAAGGATTTCGAGGATTCTGTCCAGAGAAGAACTTCCACCACATTTGTTGCAATCTACAAAAGAGGAAAAAACTTTTAGTGGTCTGAACTAAATGATCAGATTTAAGTATTCAGAAAACCATGTGGGCCAAGTGAATTATACATTTTATAAAAATTATAAGACTTTCTTTTGCATCCCTGGCCACATTACCACCACGTGTGAGATTTTTTTTCCCAAAAATGCAATGGCCTGTCGTCGGTTTGCATAAGACTTTGGTGTTACACTCCTTTAATTGTTGTGCCAACAACAAAGGCTGCAAACCACACAGACTGACAAACAGGATGATCTGACTATAAAGAATAAAGTGCTGCAGAATAAAAT
Organism: Paramisgurnus dabryanus; assembly: GCF_030506205.2. NCBI lineage: Eukaryota > Metazoa > Chordata > Actinopteri > Cypriniformes > Cobitidae > Paramisgurnus > Paramisgurnus dabryanus. The sequence continues at coordinate 19,883,960 of NC_133337.1, forward strand.
GCAGCAGATAATTAAGACATTCCCAATACATTTTAAATAGGAGTTATTAAATGTTATACTTACTGGCTGAAGTTGTATGAAGGCCTTGCTAGCCTCATTAATGGATGGACATAAAAACTCTGCACACTCTAGAAAAAAAGAATGGGAAAACAACATCATATCTGATCTCTGCTAAAAACATAACATCTCTGATACAGTATCAGCCACAGATCAGAGGGTTGGTCAATATAAACTTGAAATCACAGGAGACAACCCAAGAATATTATTAAATTAATATAAAATAGTAACTAAATACGACTCAATAACACATCTTCATTCATAAAAAACACATATAAATGTTTGTTAAACTGTACACGCAGTGACACGCAGTGTCTTGGTGACAAATGCGTTTATGTATTCAAGTTCATGTCCAAACACTTAAATTATTTATTCATTTTAAAAGAGAGGACCAAGCAATATAAATATAAGACACCGGTTCTTGGAAACGCTGTTTCGTTTTCATTTATCGACGCGTTACCCGCCGTACCGACTGTGAAGTGAATGTGCTGCTTGTCCTCAATAGTGTCTGTCTGCGGAGTGCAAGAGAGGGGCGTGCCGTTAAGCGGCGTAACTTTTAGCAGGGGGCGGAAATGTAAGTTGTCCAAGTCACACAGAATCCCGCGAGATGTCCGACTTCCGCTAAACTGACACGGCACATCCGATAGCTAGTAATAGTAAGACGATTGTTTATAGCTCTCTTTCAACTTTAACGTAATGACAAATAACGTTACTGCCGTAAATGTTTTAAATTGAGGGCACGGAGGAAGCTTCATAAGACGCTCGGATGGTCTTATATTGTCTCATTCATCGTCATTGTTAACGTGGGTAGACAATATGGCCATATACGGCATATATGGACATATTTACCATCCTAAAATTATTAAAGTACCGAAGCATACCAATATTTAAATCGTGAACTGTTACACAGTGAGGGTGATTTTGTCTTTTTTTAAGTAAATGTGCACCTCAGACAGTTTAATATGTATTAAACCAAGATGAAATTCATTTGCAAACTTGCAAACTTAATTCTTTTTAAGTTTTAAGAGGAATCTACAGAGCTCACGTGGTTTTATAAGAAATGGCTAACAGATAACATCTGGTGATATTGTGAAGGTTTATAAAAATAACTATTCACAACAGGTAACATTGTAAAGGTGTATAAAATAACCATTCACAACAGGTAACATTGTAAAGGTGTATAAAAATAACTATTCACAACAGGTAACATCTGGTGACATTGTAAAGGTTTATAAAAATAACTATGCACAACATGTAACAACTGGTGACATTGTAAAGGTTTATAAAATAATTATTCACAACAGGTAACATCTGGTGACATTGTAAAGGTTTATAAAAATAACTATCCACAACATGTAACAACTAGTGACATTGTAAAGGTTTATAAAAATAACCTTTCACAACATGTAACATCTGGTGACATTGTAAAGGTTTATAAAAATAACTATCCACAACATGTAACAACTAGTGAGATTGTAAAGGTTTATAAAATAATTATTCACAACATGTAACATCTGGTGACATTGTAAAGGTTTATAAAAATAACTATCCACAACATGTAACAACTAGTGAGATTGTAAAGGTTTATAAAATAATTATTCACAACAGGTAACATCTGGTGACATTGTAAAGGTTTATAAAAATAACTATCCACAACATGTAACAACTAGTGAGATTGTAAAGGTTTATAAAATAATTATTCACAACAGGTAACATCTGGTGACATTGTAAAGGTTTATAAAAATATCCTTTTAGCAAGATCACCCTGCAATAAATTATAACACAGCATTATGAGAGGCATCAGGAGCTGAGCTGATCCCAGTTGTATAGCTGGAAGCTGTTGATGTATGTACAGTATTGGTAAAGTGCACATTAATGCATTTTATAATAATAATGCATCCAATGTCAACCCTGTGTAGAGCTGAGAAATGTGGTTGTTTCTCAGCAGCAGTAATGTCCAATGGTGCCAGCTTAACACATTGGTGCAGTTTCCCAGACAGGGCTTAGTCAGGGGTGCCCAAACTCAGTCCTGGAGGGCCGGTGTCCTGCAGAGTTTAGCTCTAACTTGCATCAGAGCACCTGCCAGTAAGTTTCTAGTATGCTTAGTAGGACATTAATTGGCTGCTTCAGGTGTGTTTGATTAGGGTTAGAGCTAAACTTTGCAGGACACAGTTTGGAAACCCTTTGTTTAGATCAGGGGTGACCCACCCTGTTCCTGGAGATCTACCCTCCTGCATATTTTAGTCCTAACCCAGCTTTAACAAACACACCTGACTATAATTTTAAGGTTGCCCGGAAATGCTTGATTGGCAGGTTCAGGTGTGTTTGATTGGGGTTGGAGCTGAACTCTGCAGGACAGTAGATCTCAAGACACAGGTTTGGTCACCAATGGTTTAGATTAAACCAGGACTGGGCACTTATATTAGGAAATTTTAGTTTTTACAAACAAACCTTACAAAAACAAGACTGGTGTGCATCTTGAAACAAAACAATGGCACTGATATATATGTTGAGATGTGTCAGTACAAGGTGTTTTCTTAATTACAGTAGCTCAAACATGCATTTTAGCCCGGGAACAGTATAAGCCTTGTCTGGAAAACCGCCACATTGTTTTACCATAACAGATATGGGTTGTTTAAGGTTGAGTGGTGATTTTGAAGTGTAGACAGATGGATCATCCTATTGTATTTCTGCATCACAGTTAAGGTGCATGTGGATGGTATCACCCTCACAAGTTGTCCACTGCATCACTTCACATCAATGCAGCTGTGAAAATAATAACCATAAACAAACATATTTTACATTTGTACTTAAAATAAGCTTACATTATGAGAATATACAATGGCACCCATACTTAAACAGAATAGGGTTTGAGAGAGATACATTAAAAACGAGACAGTAGTACACACATCCTTTAACTCCAGTGTTATTATGACGTTTAATAGGTCATTAATTAATTAACTGTCATTTGAAATGTCGACGACTTACAGGAATAACTGTAAGATTCTAATGTATTAATATCTAACGTTACTATCGTAAACATAAAAATATATAGGTGAGCAATGAAACTCATGCAAGATTTGTTGCATTTTGTTAACTACTCGTTACTGATCATAAGTGTAATCATAGAACGGACTTCACAAATCTAACATTAGGCTAACAACACATAGCTAACGTTAGCGAGCTTACCTGAAACGGTCGACCTTAATTCAGCCCCTGGCGTGACTTCTTAACATGTGTTGTAGCCGAACCATTTCTCGGGAAAAGGATGTTCGTCAGTCGGCTTCCTGTCCATTAAAATTGGTACGAACAAACATGAAGGCGCTTGGATGAGCAACTTTAATAACGCCTTTAGCCGCCGTATCTCTATGCGAGCAGAAGAGAAGACAGAATGACAACATCTCGTCCTGACGTCTCGCGTGGTTCTGTGTAACTTGGACAACTTAAAGTTACGCCCCCTGCTAAAAGTTACGCCCCTTAACGGCACGCCCCTCTCTTGCGGTCCGCAGACAGACCCATCTCCTTGTCCCTGCCTCTCAGTGACAGAGTAGACGCCGGCTGGCTCCGCAATTCTCCGCCGCCGTTTGTGCTCGCGCCTCGCGGTTTGTCTTTCCATATCGAATGACAAGAAAGCAACTCGTTTGTCATCAACTTTAATTTAATAGTGTCGCTATTGCTAAGCTGGGAAACTAAACTATGCGCGTGTTGCGGAGGTCGACTCGGTACCGGTTTTGACTCGCTTTGTTAAAGGCTTACAGAAATTGTCATGAGTTAACGTAATCAACCGTATGATGGGGATTTTGTAACATCGATTTTATTAATTTTATTAATATGCCATATTAAACATCTTAGAACGATTATTCGAGTCAATTTGTGTAAATGGCGATCTGAGGTAACAGTCGTCATTCCTCCAAATTACACCCGTCGTCTTAGTCTGTATAAATTAACATGTTGCTGGTTTGCAAAATGTTATAATCTTGTTTATATTCATGAAACGTTTACAAAAACATATAAACTTACCTTGAAACAACTGCTTCCAGTGACTCTTTCCTTTCACGACGACCGTTGCTGAGCACATTCAAACATCAAAGGCGCGAAGCACGTGAGCCTCTTCAAACAACCCAACATAATAACCCAGCAGTTTTAACCCAACAACCAGAAAACTGAAACTACCCAAAAAGTGTTTAAAATGTTAAAAATTAACCCAGCAAAACAACCCAACAGACTCAACCCAGCATTTTGGGTTAAAAAATAACCCAGCCATTTTTAGAGTGTAGCGACAAAGTCACCAAGTTGGCAAATCTGCGCGGACTTTTTTTACACTGTAAAAGACTTTCTGCTCGGACTGACTGCATGCTTGTGTATGAACTCTGCTGCCTCTGGTTGGCTAACGATGGAAATTAAGCCAATCACCATCAGCTATGTGGTTGTCCCACCCCGTCTAAGACACACACACCAATCATCGTCAGATATGTGTCTCCCACCCCCAAACACACGCAGAGAAAAACTACATTGCCTTTCTGGTTAAAAGAGCCTACTCGGGTATAAATTATATATATTAGGATACCCGCGCTGGGGTGGCATATGGGGTGGCAATGCTTTTATTTAGGGTGGCAACTGCCACCCCGTGCCACCCCGGTAGATCCGCCCCTGGTTCCCACACTGCCAACACATTGATATTATAACACCTTGTAAAAGTGCATTTTGCATAAATGGTGCCCTTTATGCTTTCTGAGTATCAGAGTCAGTGAGTAAATAAAAAAATATAGAATTTAATGAAATAATTAATATATAGTAAAATTAATTGAATTTGAATGAATCTGTTTCAGCGACGTGATGCTGTGACACCCACTAAAGGGTCTCTTTTCCACGTTTATCAAAGTTTTTGTCCTAACCACCTGCAACGCGGTGCCGGAACATTTCTATTTCTGTGACCTTACAGATGATAGCTCCGCCTATGCAGCTCATTCGATTAAAGTTTTGCATTTTATGAATATTAATCATCAAACATGGATGAGGAAAGACTGATTATAGACGTTTAAAAGCAGAAATGTATAACAAATCCATCAAGTTGCACAAGGAAAGCCAATAAAAGTGGAGTGATGCATCCTGTGTGTGCTCCTCAGCTCCAGTGCGAAAGAGCAAAACTGTTCTGATTGGCTGTAATTTGTGATTGATTGCGTCATGCTACATCTCTTTCTCACGTTCAGTATGAACAGAGACAAATTGCCCATCGCTGGAATCATATCGCATTGGGTCTAGTTAGGACAAAGTGTAATGTGGCGTACACACCAAATGCGAATTCAGCGATTTGCACAAGGATATTACATACAAAGTCAATGCAAAGATGGGAATAAACAATTGCGATGAAAGCATGCGCTATTTGTCTCAAACACATCTTTGTGCAAATTGACACGTGAAAGCATATGCAATACGGTAATGCTTTAAGTTTCTGGAATCTATTTTAATTATATTAAATGATATAAAAAACAACTTATTAGAATATATTACATAACAAAAACGTATGTAAAGTCAAAGAAACAGGAAAGGATCTGCAATCTGCATTGACCTAAAACTTTGACTATACATAACTGTTTGAAGTATTAAACAAATTCAGTTATCACAAACCACTACAATATGCACATTTGCCATATTTCAGTAATTTCTCTATTATTGCAGCCCTTCTGGTTAAAACAATCCAAAATAACTCTGTTTTCTAATTTATTTATTGTTTTTGTATGATTTTGTGACTCACCATGCTTTACTCTTATGCTTCACAGCTAGAGTAAAATTTCATTTCTCATGCCATGGTGCTGTAGGTTCGAGGCGGCGCCTGCAGTGCAGGACACAGCAGTTTCTTTGTTTGCTTTGAATAATGTGAGGCTCTTTTTTACATTTTGTACAGTGGCATTTTTAAAGTAATTTTACTCTAATCAGTCACAAAACCCTGTGGGTGTGAATTAAAGCTGTTTATGTTTAGAGTTTTACCTTTAATACATCCATATTGGTTTCCTAGCAGGTAACTATAAAACTCTGATTTAGTTTCTGTCATTTTGACAAGTTACAGAGTCATTATTTTGCATAATTTATTCTTGCCTAATCGGCTTCAGGCCAGAACCGTAGTGGCATATCACATTGATTAAATTCACTGTTGTATTATACAGTTTTCATATGAAAACCTTCTATATCACAGAAACCAATATTATAGTCATGCTAATTTTGTGGCATCTGATTAAAGGCACAATATGTCATTTTTCTATGTTCAAGTTTGCAAAGCAATAACAAAGGCGGAGCTTGACGACACTGTGAAGGAAAATAATGCTGAGGAGTTGTAGTCTTCACCTCCAATGTGGATGGAAATCAATCCAATAGACTCACAAATCATGTTTTGAATGATTTTATGATATTAATCATTATGTTTTACCATAAGCCAACAGATAAAAACTATACAATTTAAGTGAATTTGTGTTTAAAACAAGCAAAAAAAAAGAGAAGAAGATTGAAATAAGTAACATTTTAACTATTTAATTCAAGAAAAAATATAGAAAAAAATTCTTACTCTAGTGGCAGATATTTTTGCTTGATATTTTATTTTTCGTCTATACACTATACTTAATTCTTAGGTCATTTTGCTTATCAAGAAAATGCATCTTGGTTTAAAATTTTAAGATATTTGTACTAAAAACAAGAAAAAATTGTAAGTAAGAAAGTCATTTTTTGCAGTGTACAATGACTCTACGTGATTCTAGAACACTTCTTAATTAGTTTTTATTGGACGCACTGTGCATATCAATCAGTCTAAGACATCTGAATATCGCAAAAGCAACTCGTCAGTACTGCGTTCAAATCGCTCTTGCAATACTTTAACATCATATGCCGATCATTCTTTAAAGCTTTTTATAAAACGGGCAGTTCTGGTTCTTTAATCTGATTGGTTGAAACGCGTTCTTAGCTGTGATAAAATACCCCGGTAAACCCACGGTTCAGACCTCATTACATAAGTAACACTGCGCCACTCTTGCTGCGTACTGATTTATGAAAATAAACACCACAGTCTTCAATCATATTTTTTAATCAAATCATATTTGTCTACAATTGCACAATGGCGATATCCAGATAAATGTCAATAATTATTGTGGAGTCATCTCGTCAATAAAGAGCAAACGTTCCCTGAGGAGTTTCTACCTCAAATTCATATTTCCGTTATCCACTGGGTGGCGATTATACACAACTTAAACACTGACTGTGTTGGTTGGGAACTACGGTCTGTTTAGCCACATTTGATTCTGAGGAACTACTTTGTTTGGCGGAAGAGTAATATTTGTACTAATATAATTACAACTTATTTGTGTTTTATTTTATGAAATCCTGCTATGCATATGAAGTAACTGTTTTATAAAAGCAATAATCCCCACAAAGCTATGGGGTTACAGTGCATTTTATAATGTGCCTAACAGTGCTTCGCGTCGTGCCTAACAACGCACCTTAGCTGTTATAAAATGCACTGGTAACCCACTGCTTCTCGGGGCTTATTGCTTTATTATACATCAGTAAAATCAAGAAATCAAGGATAACGCAGACATGATGCCATTGACAATACCTGGCAACCCTCCCATTTTTCCCAGGATTCTTCCGTATTTTAACATTCTTTCCTGCCATCATCCTGTTTAAATTATTTCACGTATTTGTCCCGCATTTTAGTCTTTCTATAAAAAAATCCCTCTGGTTGTATTTGATGTTGCTAAATTAACCTCTGGTAAAGCCGTCAAACGACTCTCAGCAATGAAACAAGATTAAGAGAAGCTCCAGAGAATGGGTGGAGGAAGACGAGCCAGGTATACAAGGTAAATACTGCAGAAAATTACATTACTTTCTTACTTAGTATTTTTTTTTGGTGTTCAGTACAAATTCTTAAATCAAGATGCATTGTCTTTATAAAGCAAAATGAAAAGAAAATAAGTCTAGTGTTAAGAAAAAAAATCTAATCTAAGTGAATTTTGTGATTAAAACAAGCAAAAAATCTGCCAATTGGGTATGAAAATGATACATTAATTTTCTTGAATTAAAGGGATAGTTCGGCCAAAAACGATATTAAACCCATGATTTACTCACCCCCAAGCTGTCCGAGTTGAATATGTCCATCGTTTTTCAGACAAACACATTTTCGGATATTTTAGAAAATATTTTAGATCTTTCTGTTCATTAAATGTAATGTCACGGGGTCCAGCAATAGTCCACGACCTTCAAGTCCAAAAAAGTGCGTCCATCCTTCACAAATTAAATCCAAACGGCTCCAGGATGATAAACAAAGGTCTTCTGTGGGTAATCCGTGCGGTGTTGTTGTAGAAATATCCATATTTAAAATGTTATTAACGTTATAAACTACCTTCCGGTAGCGCCGCCATCTTAGACTCAGGAGAGAGTATTAGCGTAGTGTACGCACTTTTCTTAGTGACGTATGACAAATTCGGAGGGCGGGGGCACAGAGCAGCAGCAGAGAAACTCTGTACGCTGCGTAAGCTCTCATCCTGAATGCGGATCACTCCAAGATGGCGGCGCTACCGGAAGGTAGTTTATAACGTTAATAACATTTTAAATATGGATATTTCTACAACAACACCGCACGGATTACCCACAGAAGACCTTTGTTTATCATCCTGGAGCCGTTTGGATTTAATTTGTGAAGGATGGACGCACTTTTTTGGACTTGAAGGTCGTGGACTATTGCTGGACCCCGTGACATTACATTTAATGAACAGAAAGATCTAAAATATTTTCTAAAATATCCGAAAATGTGTTTGTCTGAAAAACGATGGACATATGCAACTCGGACAGCTTGGGGGTGAGTAAATCATGGGTTTAATATCGTTTTTGGCCGAACTATCCCTTTAAGCGTTTTAAGTGAATTAAGAAAAAAGAAAACTTATTTCAAGATTTTTTAACCCATTGGCAGTTTTTTGTTGTTGCTTGTTTTAAGCACAAATTCACTTGTCTAAAAATAATGGCATATCAAGAAAGTACATCTTGATTTAAGAATTGTTAGATATTTGTACTGAAAACAACACAAAAATACTAAGTAAGTATTTTTTTGCAGTGTACCCGTCCATTTCCCTGCGTAGTAGTGAAAATGGGGCAGGGTTGTGGTGTTAGGGTTCAGGAAATTTCTCTTATTTTCAAATCCCAGTGTTGACAGGTATGCAATTGATACACACAAAGTGATGAGGGATGTCACACTGCATAAAGCAATTACAGATGTAAGTACACAAATAGTCAAAATATATTACATTGTGCCACTGGTTTTTGGACAAAAATCTTACATATTTTTCCTTGAAATACATATCAACATGTCCATCTGGTTTGAATCAGATTATGAAAGGTTGGACAACAGGTGACATTTTGATGATAGATTATGAAGAGTTCAATTAAAAAGAGTGATTTAGTGATTAGATGAATGCATCACACCTCCTATAACTACAGGTGTGTCACATATAGACATGCTCGATTGCCTTATCATTGTTGTGTGTGGAAGATGCCTCGATTCAGACAAGAAGCCTCTTCAGCGACTGCTGAAAACAGCTTGGTTCATCCCACGAGCTGTCAGCCAACACAACAACTCCATATGACAGCCAGCCCATGCTGTCCGCACTAACTCTACCGCTTCACCTCCCTCTCGCAAACCAGTAATGCCGTCGACGTGTTTGACAGCAGTCGACTTGCACCGCAATTTTCACATTAGTCTAATCACTTTGGAAACATTATAATGAGGAGTATGGCTACTGTATGAATGCATTTGGCAGAACATTAATGTGCTTATTTTCTGAAAACTGACAGCAGGTCTGCTGTGTGCAGCCCGGATCGGATCTTTTGTAGAAAAGTCGATTTGAAGGAAACCTTCGTCTTGACAAATCGCTGGTTATATTGCTCTTAGAATAATTTAATTAAAAAAGGGTGATTGATATAACGGCAGACATTTCATCCTTCACATGCCGAAGCTGTAATGCATTTTTAATGAGAAGTCACGGCTAAGACACATCTAAAAGCGTTCTTTCACACAGGCCCGACCTGCAGATTGTTTCCATAATTCAGAGAATCATTTCAATTATTAATTATAGTTTAGATCATGTAGTTTGCATAATACGAATGAGTATCTGTATTTCATGAGATCCAAAAGGAATGTTTTACATTCGCTGTTTATTTCACGACAAACACACGCACAGGAAAAAACAAACACTCGACATATTCACAACACTGAAACTGTGTCGCGACACACCGTGTGCACCGTTCTTGACATTCATCTGTTACTGCAGACCATGTGCTAACCTATGCCGAAGGCAAATATAAGATCAGGTAAAATGTAATGGAAAAGCTAGATGAAAGTCTGTGGCAGACATCCAAAGTGTCCTTTAATATATCAGGGTCTGTCTCGCTAAAGCAGGTGGCTGTCTGAAATTATATGGATTTAGATGTGCTGTACAGTTTTATGTTCTTTAGATGCTTTTTTTAGTTTGCTGCATTGTTCACCACTTACATTTAGGATAATATTGTGTATAAGTTCTACCATTAAAAACATCACTTAGGCCAAAGTCCCTTCAGGGAAGTCGCGCCACAAGGTGGCCATATTTGCAAAGCCTCCAGGCAGTTGTTTAGTTAAGCAAGACTATAAAGTCTGTTGGTTTAGATATCTATAAAACAACATGCTAAATAGCAATTAAACAACATATTTCTGAACAACAATTCAACCTGACCATACCTTTTGTTTCTTATAAGTTCAAATTGCGCTATTTTTTATTTCGAGGTCGGTTTAGCTACTTAGCATATTCACAGATTGACAAGCACCTCACATGACTGTGTATAGGCAATTTCATTGGATGCCATATGTTGTCACGGTTACGTGTCTGAGTTTGTTTAATGGTCTCACTAGTTGCCAAACTGAACTCTTGAACAAATACCTTGTCGAAAATAACAAATGTTTTGGTGTCCTAAAGACGAGGAAAGACGGCAATCATGGATTACCGCTATTTGTTGGAACATCCCAGTATCACAAAATAATGTACCTATAGTCACGAAAATTTTTTATTCTTTTCTGTGACACTGTCACATTTTTTCATGTTTTTACGTGACTGTATTACACATTTCTGTTTACGTGTCACTGTTGCATATTGGTTACTGTTTTGTCCTATTTTCTTACCATAAGACAAAGATATGGAACATCAAAAGCAGTACTTTGGCCTAAGCGCTAACATATAGCATTAACTAGCATATAGAGCTAACTCAGCAGTCACAACTTTGTTTTAGCATTGTAACAACATTGTAATTAATTAGTCATTTATTGTTGGGGGGCTTACATCTCGACTATCACATTTGGTGCCCTGTTTTCCTGCGGGCTTTTGCATGCACAAGGTTTACATAAGAAGGAGGAAACAATTGTGTTTGAGGCTCAGTATATATCATTACCATGTATATATCTCTTATTATTCATCTATGCCCGGGTAAAAACAGTTTTACATTCTACTGCAACTTTAAATGTTAGCGATAGGCAGTTTAGATCCAGGCTCAGTTCAGGTCATTGTGTCATTGAAATAGCACCTGTCAGAAAAGCAATGTGCCAAACACAGCAGAAATCGTTTTATGTGTAAATCATTCAGAAAACCATTCTTACCTATTGACTGATTTACTCTTTTAGTCATATTCAGACCCATTGTGATGGTTTACGATGGTGATTGATGTTATCCTTACATTTTTGTTTTGGTGCTTTATTGTAAGAAATATTCCTCTTGGGGAACAGCGAGTTATGGGGGAGTTTGTGTAGAGTTATAGAGAGGTGCTGCCAGATGCTGAAACAAGCTTGATATAGATTTAGCAACCGCATTGCTATAGACTAGAAATCATTTCAAACACCTTGGTACAGTACAACCACATAGTAGAGATAGGACATAATAAAATACACTTAATATCATTCGACTATAAAAATGACCATGCCCTGTCAAAATTCCTTGTTGCACTTCAATTTTTAAGTTTAATTCATCATTGGAATTTTGATTAATTTAACTTAATTTAACTAGTGAGATGTTGCTATAAATTATAAATTATAAATATGAAGTTGAAATAACTTAAGCAATTAAACTTTTTTATAATTTGTAAAAACTCCTTACTAGTCAAGAAAGTTTAAATGAATTGTAAATTACAGTGGGTGGCATTATGGTTACAGATTTCGCACAGACAAGCAGAACTCACATTTTCTTTAGCAAATGTAAAAATCTAATATTAAACTGTTGTCACTTTATCATAGAGAGTTTGCCTGAAGCATGTGACCTATAAGCGAATTAAGTACACGTGGTCCGTGCATAGGGTTTATTTTCCTCAGTGTGCAAAAAGTGAATCTTCCCCGCTGTTCAAGTTGTTTCACTGTCTTTCTCATTGCCTCAGTAAAGCAAAAGCAATCAGAATGGAGCATCGATCGCTCTTGTTCAAGTTTGCTTGAGGGAATTTACAGAATCTCCACTTGGATGATTCTCAGACGTTGAAGGCTGTCACATTCCTCTCTGGATGTCATCAGGAGGAAACCTGGATATTTCGCATGCCACCCGTCACATGGATGGACTGGTGAATGGATTGAATGTGTACAGCTGACCTCATTAAACAGAAGCAAATGTCAGTGCCCCTACTGCAGGTCACCTTTACTTAAGTCGTCTTCACAAACAGACAGCTAAACCAAGACTGACATTTGCTTAAGTATGATCGGGCAAATAGAGATCAGTGCTTTGTGATTCAAGTAAACACTCAGTACAGATTATGGTGTTGAATTGGGACTGTTGGGGGATTAATCAGATTCCGACATTAGTGGATTCATAGAAGCGTGATGACTTTATTGTCTTTGAAAGGTTTGGAAGAGAAGTTTAGTAGAAGAAAAAATCTGTGGACTGTTGAAATAGAGGTGAAAAACATGAACATCATGCCATTTCACACCTATATGCTTTCAGTTTGATCAGTGGCTCAAATCATCTGCTTTTGGGTTACACAGATAACCGAAAGTTTGGAATGAAATTTGATTTCTGGATGAACTGTTCCTCTTTATTGTGAACTATATTGTGGTCATCCTTTCAGAAACAGTAAAGCGTTAATGTGTAGAAGTGCTGGACTGGTTTGTGATATACAATGCTGTTAAAGAGATGAATGTCTTTACATAAAGAGAGAATTTAAAAAGTAGATGAGCTGCTTTAAACTACGGCTAAAATAAATGTGTTGTCTATAGCCTATGCTACAAATCTACAAATCATGAGAGAGAGGGTGAGAGAGCAGGGTGGGATGGTTTGAATGCCAAAAAGATTCAAGTGGGTTCGAGTGGCAGATTACATTCGAGTGGACATAACATGTTGCCAGCAAGCACTAAAGGTCCATCAAAACAAAGCAGTGGTAAATCTCAAAGGTTTCTTTGTAATAGTATTTCATTACACACAGCACGTTAGATGCCATGGAAACACTGTAGTGAAAGCATCTTTTCATCATATTGACATTCTGTGTGTGCATACAGGAGAAAAAGTCAGTGGATAGAGATTTTGCAACCTGATCAAATCTATATTTCACGGTGGCAATTTCATATGAATTCAAACGATGCAAATCATACCAAAACATATGTTTATCTAAAAATGAATGAATGAAAGCCTACACCTTACCCCAACATTACTGTTGTTAAAGCAGATCAGACTAAAAAATGATGTGCAAATGAGATTGCCTTGTAAAATAAATGTATATTGCCATGAGATTGTGTTGGATTTTGCCATATTGCTTGTACTGTGGTAGATGTATTAACATATGGTGGATGTCTTTAACTTAAACCTAGATTTACTAAATTAGCACGAGAGCGCAATTCATAAAAAACGCTAATGGGAGTGGTAATATATTCTGGTTATTTACAAAAAAGGTGCAAATTAAATAACACAGGCACAACAGCTGATTTCCATAATGACCAAACGCAATCTAAGTTCAGAATCGCACATAAACAGAGCTGATGGTCCTGCAGGTGCGAGTGATCTACTAACGCCTGATGCGCTTAAGTTCAGCACCACGGACATCGCAGATGAAAATTCGGGGTGCAAAATCCCAGCTAACAAAGCCAAAGTACACTGAAAAAAAACCTGAGGAGAAAAAAAATGAAGTTTTACAAGAAGTTTTGAAACACCTGCTATTGTGTGACTTCTCCTCTTGAGAATAAAAAATAACATGGCTTGGCAAACAATATTTTTGAATAATATGCTTCCCTTGCATTGCAAATAAACTCTTACGTGTGGAAAAATCCTTCTGCCTCGTGCTGTCTATTCTGAGCCTCCTCTTATCAGCTACAATTGCAGCCATTTCAAGTGCAAAATGATTTAAAGTGAACCTATTTCATTGTTAAAAAAAACATTATTTTGTGTATTTGGTATAATACAAAGGTTTCACGTGGTTTGTGGTTAAAAAACAGATTATATTCAACATACCGTACATTTTTGTAGCTTCAGATATCCTGCCTTCCTCAAACGCATTGATTTTGTACCAAACGCATTGATCTGAAAAGCTCTGTGTCCCTGATTGGCCAGCTAATCTGTACAGTGTGATTGGCCTAAATACCTCTGACGTCAGCAGGAAATGTGATGCTCCTTACCATGTTTGAAAGATTTGGTCACAATGCAAAGCTAACAGGAGTTAACTTACAGGTTGTGAGTCCAAGCGGGAGGATTTATGATAATGACTGTTGTGTCTACATCACCAATCCCAGGAAGTAAACTGTTGCCTACAATCTGTGTGTTTGTTGTAGTCCAAGAAAACAGATTTAAATGATAACTTGCATCATCCTTTACTTTGGGATTGTACCTTTGCATATCATTAACGTACTAATACACAACCAAGGGAATGTAAAATTGTGAACTGTATCTAAATATACATTGTGATATGGAAATTACTCAGATTTCTGTCATGCCCATCACATGCACTAAAGGATCCTATGAGAATCGCACATTTTTTTTGCCTGAGTTTGATGTTAGCCTGTAATGTGGTCTGGTTTCCAGAGTCATGACTTTTATCTTCACCGGTGCTCTGAGTTGGGGGGAAGCAAATGTCAGAATAAAGATGAGATCTGATCCCTCATGGGAAACGGCACATGCAAGTGTCACTGCTTGGACATTAACCTTACTTACCTGCATTGCTGAATTGCCCAACACTGCTCAACACTGTTGAATTGAATAGACATTTGCATGAATAGACATTTAGCTTTTCTATATGCACTGAATAACAGGATGACCTGCTGCTACAGTTTCTTTCACAGTGTGATGAATGTACCGGGTATAATATCCACTGTTTTTTTGATGGCATTAGGGATGCTCATATCAGTTAATTTTCCCGACCGACAACCGTAGCTTCTAAACCGAACATTAACCGTTAACTGATAAGATTTTAATATGAAATTGTCATTGAGTAAAAATACAGTTGACGGTTGTCTGTGAACTAGTAAAAACAAAACATTTAATTTGAACGTGCAAACAGCAGCCACAGATCAACAACAGAACCAGGATTCATACATTATCAGATATTCATGCAACATTACCTTATTAAAAAGCACGCGATCGGTCCAGTAGATTAATATCCAAAGGACAGATTGTCTCTGTTTCATCTACCACAGTGGTCATTTCTAAAGCAGGACGCTTTTCAGAAAGTTTTGGTTTTGCGTCGTCTTTGGTTTTACGTCGTGCAAACAGCAGCCACAGATCAAAAACAGAACCAGGATTCATACATTATCAGATATTCACGCAACATTACCTTATTAAAAAGCACGCGATCGGTCCAGTGGATTAATATCCAAATGGCAGATTGTCTCCGTATCATCTACCACAGTGGTCATTTCTAAAGCAGGACGCTTTTCAGAAAGTTTTGGTTTTGCGTCGTCTTTCTCCGTTTGTCCAAAAAGAGCTAGATGTTTATGGTTAGGGTCAGAGGCCATCAGCGAACGTCTGTCCGGATGTGCGCAGACGGACCGCGTCATCTTGCGCGGACACGCGCGCGTCTCCGTTCAGCTTCCAAACACGCATACAAATGATTTCTCATACAAATGATTACTTTATCAGACCGTCAGGGCAGCAATCATTTGTGTCATTTACAGAACATTCACAAATTAAAGATAGAAAAGTGGCGAAATGTCTGTCGGCTCATGACGACACACACCATGTATTAACAAATATTTTTTATTTTAACTGATAATGTTAATCGGTCATAATTTCTTACCTTCGGTTAACGGTTAAACGGTCAATGTGAACATCCCTAGATGGCATAGAAAAGTAATTCCTTAAACCGATTGATTCAAAGATGTCATTCATGTTCATAACACAAAGATGTATGATCAAAGGCTTAGCAAACACCACACCACATATTGAATGCAATTGAAAAACCCCACATGCATTAGAAATGAACTATAATGTTTTTCATGCATTATTTAAATACAGCCCTTAGCTACAGATTTCAACCTTGCGCTTCATATTCAAGTCTTGCTAAGAAGCTGTATTTAAAGAACAGACATTATTGGCTAGTGTCACAATGCATCACGGTGTCCTTAAGCAACCTAACCAATGATTGCATTGGCCTGCAACGTATGTACGTATGAAACGCGTCTGTTAAATGAGATGTAACATCATTTTCCTCTCTGCTGTTTCTCTGCAGTCTCATCAGAGCAGAAGCCTGCACACTTTTAAAATACTTTCATAATAATAACCAGTCAATTCACACTTAAATAAATGACATGTATAGTGGATATAGCGTTACTCTAACCAGCACTGAAAAAACAATGTTTCTTTCAATGCACAATAGTTAAATTAACTGAAAATAAAATGTTCTCATTACATTCAATTGCGCACCAGATGGAGGTGAATAATGGAGATGAATTCTTTGTGTATTTTATAAAGTTGAGCTCATATCTTTTATATGCATAGGTGATTATTTTACATTTCAGGAAAGCAGGTAAATGAACAGATCAGATTCTGTGTTTTTTTTTAACAAAAGCCTACTGACATTTGGCAGGGTTGCCTTGAACCATGGCAGAGCACGATTGTACCCCCTTCTGACTTCCTTGCACTCTTTTGATGCAAACACAAGCACGCTTTACTCATTAGGATGCGTTTGCTCTATCAACACTGGAGCCCATCGTAATGTTAAGTTTGTGGATTTTGATTCATTTGGGAGGCTATTATATTTTTATCACTTATGCTGCTAAGAAATTCACGTAACCGTGCTGCGTGCATCAAATTTTGAATTTATGATGACTGTTGTGCAACTGACGTAATGTTTACTTTTTTATAGCTTTGTTCTTTCATCAAACCACATTTAAGAAGATATCTGACTGTAGATTTACCCAAACTAAACACACAAATAGCAAGACCTTCCATAGAGTTTTGTTGAGTAATTTGTGCACCTACAAATTGTGTGTATTTGCCCTGAGCTCTGGTTAATTTCAAAAATTTGGGTTCATTATTGTGTAATTTAGTTTGTTTGGGCTTGTGCTGCAGAAATGAGACACTTGACCTTTAAGTTCTGCTAGAAAGTTTTGCCTCATAGACTTTAGTTTTGCATGCAGTATTGTAAACGGTTTTAACAAAGTCAAAGAAATGAGTCATAAGGATTTCTTATTGCTGGCATGTGACAGATGTCTTCATATGCTTTCAACTTTTATTTTTTAACCTTGAGGTTTTTTAATGTTACTGTAGCACCAAGATCTCTACGCCTTAAATTAATTTTAAAAAATTGGGCAATCGATAAATAACTCTGTGCTTTCAAATATAAGACGTGAAGATTACAAGGACATTAATGGAGCTTTGTTTTGTATTCCTTTCTGTTTCTTTCTTATTTTTTTTGCAGGCGGGTCTCATCATGTCCCACTGACTGGAGATTTGATTAGGATTCACACAGAGAAATGAGATTTTTCCGTCATAGTGGCAGATCTTTGTGCGTCGGCTTTTCCACGGGCATGGCGCGTCTGTCAGACTTCTCAGACGAAACAAATCTCTCTGCCTCGCTGTTAAATCAGCACAACACTTCAGACAGACGAAACAAAGAGATTACAGACAGAAGGATTTATTACACGGATTTAGGAGAGAGATTTGACCTTCAGACCAGTGACCAAGACTCCATCACTCCTCTAGTTTCAGTTTCAGTGTCACTTCTTAAAAGGCTGGAGTCAATCGATCCGTGCCATTGATTTGTTTCGTGACACTCTTGCGGGCGAATTGAATTAACGCTGCCGACACGGTGCGCATGACATCAGTATTATCTCGTCTCTTTGCTGCTTGGTTTCAGATTCGGTTACTTTTTTTGGTGGTTGGAGGAAAGTGGCATCACTAAATGACCGCTTGTGAATCCAGTTTGACGTGCCCAGCGAGCAGAAGCACAAAACTGCCCAATCCTGTAGGGCTGCAATCAACAATTATTTTTTTTATTAATCAACTAATCAGACGATTTTTTCCGAACATTTTTACTTATTTAAACTAAATTAGGGTATTGACCTGTAGAAGTGTACTTTTAAAAAGTGGGGGCCATTTTAGTACAGTGAAATCATTGTCACATTCAAGAAACCAATTTGAAATGATTCAAGCTTTGTGACATGGTGCATTATCCTGCTGGAAGTAGCCATCAGAGGATGGGGACATGGTGGTCATAAAGGGATGGACATGGTCAGAAACAATGCTCAGGTAGGCCTTTGCATATAAACGATGCCCAATTGGCACTAAGGGGCCTAAAGTGTGCCAAGAAAACATCACTCACACCATTACACCACCAGCAGCAGCCTGCACAGTGGTAACAAGGCATGATGGATTCATGTTCTTATTCTGTTTACGCCAAATTCTGACTCTACCATCTGAATGTATCAACAGAAATCGAGATTCATCAGACCAGGCAAATACTTCCAATCGTAAACTGTCCAATTTTGGTGAGCTCGTGCAAATTGTAGCCTCTTTTTCCTATTTGTAGTGGAGATGAGTGGTACCCTGTGGGGTCTTCTGCTGTTGTAGCCAATATACCTTAAGGATGTGCGTGTTGTGGCTTCACAAATGCTTTGCTGCATACCTCGGTTTTAACAAGTGGTTATTTCAGTCAAAGTTGCTCTTCTATCAGCTTGAATCAGTCGGCCCATTCTCCTCTGACCTCTAGCATCAACAAGGCATTTTTGCCCACAGGACTGCCACATACTGGATGTTTTTTTCCTTTTCACACCATTCTTTGTAAACCCTAGAAATGGTTGTGCGTAAAAATCCCAGTAACTGAGCAGATTGTGAAATACTCAGACCGGCCCGTCTGGCACCAACAACCATGCCACGCTCATAATTGCTTAAATCACCTTTATTTTCCATTCTGACATTCAGTTTGGAGTTCAGTGCCCGGTTGCATGAAACTCCTTAAGTGAGGGTTTCCCTGAGGGAGAAAAAAACCCTGAGGTAAGGGATTTATTTAAGAGCGTTGCAACAAAGGTCTTAACTGTCACCCTTACCTAAGTGTTTATACTAAGTATTTTACGGTATAGTCTCTGCCAAAACACGGCAGCGGAGAAGCGGTTGCTATAGTTACAAAATCTCACAGCGTAAACAAATCAACGCATGCAGCTCAACAGACGGCATATTTGTGTACAATGAAACATCGCAAATAACAGACTGTAAAGTGCCGCATGTATAGAACCTGAAAGTAATTCAAACTGGAAACACTTTAGATTGACGGACGATCAAACCGCTATTCTCCTAATAAATGCGCATCACTTTTCTCGAAGGGATTATTTCGAACGTTAGAAATGCGCATTGGTACTTCATTTTCTTAAATAAACATAAAATCAGCCATCGCGTGTGACGTTAAGGGACCTCTTATAGTCCCTTAAATTTTTAAGGGAAAATGGGACTTAAGGACTTTCTAGCAACCCATAGCAAACCCTTAAGGTAATACTTTAGCATTTAAGGGTAAATACTTACTGACAGCCTTAAGGTTCACTTAAGGGTTTTTCTTGCAACCCAATTTTTATTAAGGGGACCCTTAACCTTATATTTAAGGGATTTCTTAGCTTAAGGACTTTCATGCAACCGGGCACAGGAGATTGTCTTGACCAGGACCACATCCCTAAATGCATTGAAGCAACTGCAATGTGATTGGTTGATTAGATAATTGCATTAATGAGAAATTGAACAGGTGTTCCTAATAATCCTTTAGGTGAGTGTATATGGCCATTCAAAATTAGTCCAAAAGCATCCTAATGACCCAAATATAAACAACTAATAAAGCAAATCCTTCATCCCCAACCACCAGAAAAACATCAACCCACAGAAACTGTTTAACTCTTTCCCCACCTTTGATGAGTTAACTTGTAAATTAAGAGAAAACGATTTCCTAATGACGAGTTTTTCTGACAATCCATATTTCCGCTATTATCCACCAGGTGGTGCTCTTACCTAGTTAATAAAAGCCAGTAGTATCCCCTTACAGCAAACAGTAAGAACTCTGTGTATGTATTGAGGATCGCTCTCAATCTGATCTCTATCAAAAGTCCTTCACAAAAATGCTAATATTTCAGCTTTTTACTCAAAATTTAGTGTTTTTGAAGAAACCAACACATATTTGAGAGGTAATAAAAAGATAAAGGTAGGATGAAACTTTTTAGGGTCTGTTCTTTCATTTAATATATTGTATGTTTATATATTTAAAGAAGAACATTTTCTGTAAGTCATAACATTTTTGTGAAAATCATAAAAAAATGCTGGCGCTGGCTGACAACTCTTTCCCCACCAGTGTTTTTTAAAAAAAGTTGCCATCCAGCGCCAGCAATGGTGGGGAAGAGTTAAAAGTAGCCCAATTCAGAACTCAGAAGCTAGTCGCGCCATGAGCAGCGTCTGACAAACATGCAGCTTATGTTGTATGAAGAAAAAGTGCCTAACTTTGAGCACGCAGCTTGGCTGTATGAAGAAGTCCTTGCTGACCTGGCAATGCTGCCTTTATTTTAAACAACCTGATTGGATGATGAGAAGAAGTGTGACTGAGAAACGTTTAGCTCATCTTGTTTAAAGAAAAAGTGCCTGCAGCACTCTTTGTAGAAGAATTTAATTAGAAGCGCACAGTTAACACTGTACAGTTTGAGGCAATTCGCGTCCGCGGGAGCGGTGGTGCGGGAGCATGTGACGTCACAATCGATACAATCACAATCAATGTCACTAATCAATAATGAAATATATTAACAACAAATTTCATAATCAATTACTTTTGATTCATAATTCGATTACTCTTCACCTGAGCTGTTACAGTAAACAGATGCTGCTAGTATTCATTCATTCAGTACCTACACTAATAATGCAACCATACTGCAGAAAACAAGCATTTTAATTTATGCAGATGCTTTAATCAGTGCATTACTTGCAGTGCTTGTACATTTCTCATCAGTACAAGTGTTGACTGGGATCGAACCCATGACTTTTAAGTTGCTAACTAGTGCTCATATCCAAAAGGACTTTTGTGTTGCAAAGTGCAGTTATTGTCAGCGTACGGAGATGAGCGTGCCGTGTGAAATGCGTGGCGTCAGGCACGCGCCCGTGGGTGGATGCGGGTTGGATTTGAGCATCTTTGTGATGCGAGTGTGGGTGGAGATGTGGCGACGCGATGAATAAACATGTTTCCATAGCCTGTGTGCTGCTTTCATGAGTGAGAAACGCTTTCACGTTTGATGTTTGGAGGAACTGACGACCGAATCGTTTCATGCAGAGAGCGGGGGAGGTCAGCGCCAAGGGGAAACAATACTCCGAAATATCAAACATTTAATTTGGGTTTAAGGCCCAGCCATTAGCTGTAGTTTTGCCTGTTAACTGCCTTCTTTAGCAAGAAAAAAATATAATAGGTGTAGATGTTTTCTCACTGGAGTGCAAGAGGACACAGGGATCTGCATGTCAGCAGTTACAATAGTGATAAATGTTGCATGCTGATGTTTTCAAACATATGAATTGATGCAACTTAGAAACAAAGTCATATCAGTATAAGAAATAATACACTTCTAGTTCTAGTAAATATCTAATCTGTGGCCTTACTTTCATGAAACATGTATGTGTTCACGCTATTGTATGCATTTGCCAGATATTTTTATCCAAAGCGACTCACAAGTTACAGTATACATTTTATCAGCATGTGTGTTCCCTTGGGATCCAACCCATGAGCTTTTGCTCCACCAATGGAGCTACAGGAGTACTAGAGTAATGCATGCACATTTTTGCAATTGGTGAAACCAAATGGAAAGCAGAAAAGTTAATTATCCAGTGTGAATCACGTTTGAGAGAACAGGGATGATTTAAAATAAATGATGGCATTATTCAGTCCATGTGCATATCTGAAGAGGGACATGCAAGGTTGGACTCAATTAGATAATTTATGATTCATAAAGCATTGCAAATGAAATCATTAGAGATTAAGAGGGACGCAGAAGTGCTCTGTGTTTGATGCCGGACGGCTCGTTTTATTTTCATGCTACATCAGACAGACTGAATAAATCTCTTAATACTGCTCTCTTAAACAATTAGAGGAAAACAGTCTACAAGTGGATGGCTTGCATGATAGCCTGACACACTTTTCATGTTCTTTAGCCTGGATGGATTTTACAGCTTTAAATAAACAGAGCATATTTTTACATTTTCATGCATGCATATTAATGACAGAGTGACTAATGCCTAACTTATGCCTCTCGGAAATGGCTTGGCAGGGCAATTGTGTTAGTCACCAGCGGGTGGAGCAGTTTATCTCCGAGCTCGTGTCAAACCCAAAACCGTCCTGATTTTACTCAGTAACATGCTGCAATGATGATGTCTGCCCATGCAATTCATTTATTGAGACCTGGATCTGTTTAAGCAACACAAAAACTGCTGTAACAGTTTTATGAATAATGCTTAAATTAGGCTTGTATTTTTTAAATACAGAATTATAGTTCAGAGCGTATTTTGATAGTAGTATAGTTACATTATTTGAAATGCTAAAAAGCATCTACATAAAAAAATGCTGGGTTATTTTCTATCCAGCTTGGGTCAAAAAGGGACCCAAAAAGTTGTAATAATAAACCGATGCTGAATTGTTTCAACTCATTGTTGGGTCAAATTTAAACATCTTGTGGGTTAATTCAACTCAATGGCTGGGTTTTTAAAATATCACAGCATATTATTTCAGAATGTACTTATTTAAAATAGTTAAAACTTGCCCAATAGATAACCCAGTGGTGGGTTACTAGCACTGACCCTTTGTTGGGTTATTTTAACTGGGTAACAAGATCTTCTTCTTCTTCTTCTTCCATTGTCATTATAATCATTATTATTATCGTAATTATCATCATTATAACTCTTCTTCTTCTTCTTCTTCTTCTTTTTCTTCTTTTTCTTATTATTATTATTAATAATAATAATAATAATATCATTGTCATTTTTATCATTATTATTACTTTTCTTCTTATTATTATTAATATTGTTATTATTATTATTATTATTGTTAATATAATTATTAATAATTATTAATAATTATTATTAATATATTATTATTATTATTGATTCATGTTATTTGCTTTGTAAATAAATAACAATACAATATTTAAAAATAAATGTGTAATGTATTATACAAATAATAAAGTAATTTGCACTTGCATTTAAATGTGTAGAAGCATAAACACATCAATACCCACATGTATACATGCATACGTACATAAAAAAAATACAAGAACAGAACAAATCTGGTCCATCTTATCCAACTAAAAGCTGCTTAAACAGGCGAGGGAACACGACCTGGCACAAAATATATTGTGTGTTACAGAAACTGAGAACCAATAACAGAGGGTGAAGGGCACGGGGGCAACAGATTGCTGATTATCCTTTATAGGTGCATTAATGAGGGCTAATGAGTGTTTGTCTTTGTGATATGGTGTATGAAGCACAGCATTTGTTTTGCATACAGCATTACAACTAACCAAGGAAAATGTCAACGCTCATTAAATGGATTGAAACAGGAAAAGATTACAACCAGGAGGAAGTCCATCATTCATTCTCACGCGTGACACTAATAACATAATGGAGCTCTCCGAGGGACTAACGCTTACACATTATAACTTACATTAAATATGAAATACTACCCTGTCCACCTGAATGTGCTCCATCATGACCTGATTTTCAACGGTGATGTTACGATGTGTGAGGTGAAGCACCTGCAGAGAAAAGGCATTTAACTGCTTCTGTACAAATGAAGTCATTTTGAAGTTCAGACATACGGCCAAACATGTTGGCATATTTATGTTTGTGTATTTAACTACAACACATTTTTAGTGAATGCTTTTGTCTTGATTTGCATCTTTAAAATCTTTTCCTTGAGATGCAAAATATTAAGATGTTTAAAATATGAAGATGTGTTTACAGAGAAAATTGATTTTATCTTACACCACTGGCAAATAGTCGTTTTCTTGTTATTAGCATATTTCCTCATTACGGTAAAACTACCAGTGGTACTTTCAAGATATTTCACATGATTTTCTCTTATTTTTCTCCTCAGGTAAATGTATGATGTTATAAGCTGTTTTTATTGGAAACTAGACAGTAATACAAATGAAACGAATTCAGAAAGAAATGATTTTTTGGATGTGAAAAATGATCTTTACAAACCCGATCCATACCACATACAGAAATGCTTTAAAATCCAATGAACAGACTTTAAGATTTACTTGATGCGCAGTCGTGTGTACAGCTGTGTCTGAATTACCTCTTTTCTTTCCCCTCTGATTGGTTTCAAACACAAATATAGCCATGTTCAGTAACGTGTGAATATCTTTGTCTGTGTTTAGGTGGAGTTTGTATTGCACAGTCTCTGAAGATCCCCCGGGAACCGAGGCTTGGGGAATTCGACAAGATAATCCGACGCCTGCTGGAGACTCCCAACGCCCGAGCCGTGATCATGTTTGCAAATGAGGATGATATCAGGTGCCCTTCTATACAATAAACTCATTGACGGGGATCTTTTATTCTGAAATAAGTCCTTTATAATTGCCTGAGAGAGAGAGAGAGAGAGAGAAAGAGAGAGAGAGAGAGAGAGAGAGAGAGAGAGAGAGAGAGAGAGAGAGAGAGAGAGAGAGAGAGAGAGAGAGAGACACTGCAGAAATGTCCCATCTTTGGCAGTTCAGTCCTATAATAAGTGAACAAAAAAGTTTTCACTGATTTGCAGTCATTATCTTTGTAACCACCTGTATATTGTCCGACTTTACTTAACCTAGGATACAAATGGGAACCAATTACAAACCGTGCTGGAGAGAATGCTAAGTGTTTTGTAGCCGTAGGGGCGGGATGCTCTAATTTCCTCTGTGTCTTTCAATTACACCGGTCCACTCAGACTCGGATAGTTTATGTAACTCAATCCCTGAGGTGACACTGTGTGGTGAGATTTGGCTCCCGTGCACGGGGTGAGCTAGGAAAGAGTTTGCTTTCCTGCCATTTACACATATGCTCGTTGAAATAGCGGCTGCTGAGGTAACAGTATTTTCTTAAATGCCTTGCAGGCAAATACAAATCTGACTTCATAGTGATGTTATTTCATTGTTATACTGTAGTTGACTCAGAAAACGTGTAAATGTTGACCGAGAGCTCACACTGTGCAAATATGTTGTGATTATATAATGTAATGAGATTTGGGAAAAGTTATTCAAGTCTTAGTTTTGCTTTCTAAATCCTAGTTCAGGGTGTTTGACATGAGTGAAGCATAAAATAATGTCTTTATATGAATATCAGTCAGCACACAGATGACAGCAGCCCTTGATGTGTATTTATCCGAACTCTGTCCCATCAATAGATAAGACACAGCTCAGTGTTCAGGCGTGAGATATGGATGTCCTCCCTTCACGCTGTTGGTTTTTTGTAGCTGATGTATCTGTGTTTACATCTGCAGACGAGTCTTGGATGCGGCCAAGAGGTCCAACCAGACGGGTCATTTTTTGTGGGTCGGGTCTGACAGCTGGGGCTCAAAAATCTCACCGGTCTTCCAGCAAGAGACAGTTGTAAAGGGAGCCATCACCATCCTTCCCAAAAGAGCCACAGTCGAAGGTCTGTACGAACAGTCTGAACCTTACTGTCAAAATTGTTTATTACACTAGTGGAAAAATATGCTGGACTTTCAGAAGTGTTTTGTTTTGGTAAAATTGATCAATTTTCTGGTGAGAAGTTTGCCACTTTGGCTGAAAAAATGAAAGGACACAAAGGCTGGATGTTCATCGCTAATCTTGCTGCCCAATTCTGTTTCGTTGCCTGTGTCCGATTTTTTTTGACGACACGCTTACATCATCTTTTAAAAGCGACTCTAAAAATTTGGCAAAACAATTCAAAATAGACGTTCTGACCCATAACAGCTTAAACCGCATAGGAAGTAAAATGTCACGATACGCAATGGACTCAAAACAAAAAGATTATACAAGATTATAGAACTTTATTTCTGTAACAACACAAAAAACTTCAATATAAGCGGAGCCATCATCCTCCATTGCGCTGCTAAGAAGAGTCATGTGATCACGGTTGGTGTCCACTTGAGTTGACGTCATTTGCCAGCGTCACATTTTCAATGACACACGACACGTCTTGACATGAGAATATTTGATATGTCAGCTTACATTGCGGATGCGAATGCATGTATCAGATTCATATCCGACTTATTTTCACATATGAATGAGGCCTGAAACCGATTAGAGAATATTGAAATTTATGCGCTTTTTTCCCGCTTTTCCCCAGATGTTTGTGAGTCATATCCAAGAAAAAAATTGGAATTGAGTCACTTTAGGCAGTCTTAATGCGGCCTAATTGTACCTGCTGTGTTGATTGTATTTTAACTCTTTCCCCGCCATTGACAAGTTATCTCGTAAATTAAGAGAAAATATTTGCATAAAAAATGTGTTTCTAAAGAATTTTTATGTTTATCTGCAATCCACTAGATGGCGCACACAAAAAAACTGAAGCAAAAACATTATTTACTCATTTTAAACTCTATATATGTTTTAATAATTGTTCTGAATCTAAACTCTAACAAAATTTCTTCACAAAAATGAAATTATTTCAGCTTTTTGCTAAAAAAACATATTCAATAGTTTATAAGCAGAGAAAAAAATACAGATAGGATGAAAGTTTTTTTCTGTTTTGTTTGTTTGTTTGAAAGCAGAGGGTTTGTTCTTTCATTTTATATTTTTGTATGTTTATATATTTTTAGAAGAAAATTTTCCTGGAAGGCATTTTGTGAAACTTTTTTAAAAATCACAAAAAAATGCTTGCGTGCAACTTTAAAAAAATGGCTGGCGGGGAATGAGTTAAAAGGGTTTACATCATTCAAATGACAAGAATCTCAGCATTTTAAAGATATGTGGCAGATTTAGCTTTTTGTTTTTGAGTTGTTGTATGCAAAAAAAAAACAACTCAGGGGATTTTGAGGGGATTTTGCATGCAACCTCAAAATCAAAGAAGCGTCCATTAATATTACTTGTCTTTTAATCGGTTTAATATGCACAGTATTATCAATTATGTGTTGCATGTCACTTTTCAGAGATTTTTTGCCATTTTTGATAGTGTTTTGATCATGTTACATTACTTTATTCTGGCGGCAGGCGCTGCATTCAGCGCAGTCGCAGACATCATTAGTGTCTGAGCGCGCTCACGAGCTGTTTGCTGTTGCTGCTGCATTTTGCTATCTGAGGAATTAAAACGTGTAAGAAACACTCACAACATTTCCAAACCCCAGTATGGTAATGTGCAGTTAACCTCCTCTGCGTAGAAAATGTATGGTTTAAAATGTGACCGTCTCAACGTTATATTAGTAGAGATTTCTAGATTCATCTTGGTACAACGCCAAAGTTTGCCAGAGTTTACGGGGGTACAGAATTACACATGTTCACAGGTAAAATTTCATGCAAAAATCTGTTCCTCTAATAATATTATCTAAACATATGTTTAAAAATCATTATTGAACATTAAAATCAATTAAAAGCTTATGTCATTTTCGTTGTTTATATACTTTATGAATTTAAAATTACATTAATTTAATATGAAAATGCAGTTGTTGTGCAAATGCATTAATAACACAATTTAACAAGTCATTAAACAAAAGGTAAATAAACAAAACATGCCGTTTCAGATGTAAATGATGCCAATATGTCATTATTCCCAAATAGAATAGTATTTGATATGAAAGTTAGTCAACACTTTTATTTTGGAGGTTTTTGTATGAAGACAGGGGTGCACAGAGTGTTAGAAATGTAAGTGCACACTGTGCCCCCTTAAAAAAATTGGTGCATGACGCTGATTCTATGTCAAGTTTTCTGTCAAATAATACACATCGTACAAATAAATACAAAATCTTCACCACAGAAATAGGCTGAGATTAGTTTAGAAAATCCTGCATTGTAGTTTTGTAGTGCAGTCCTCATCAGAGACAATTTGCACGGTTCAGACTCAGCAGAGATGTTTGCTTGAAGTCACCAGCGCGGCCAGACAAACGTTGCTAACCATCAGCATTATGGTCATAGGCAATCCATTGAGCCGTCTGCAGCTGCTGAGCTCTTTATGGTGCACTTCAGTAATGATAGCGCTGTCCCCTCAGCCATCAGCTCTGAGATCCACGGGCAACAGCTTGGAATTGACCCACCAATTAGAGCACTTTGTCAGAACACATCGTGTAATTGTGTCTATGGGGAGATGGATTAGATACAGAGAGTCGAACAGGAATGCCGTTGAGGACATGCACATTGCTCTGACACTTCACTGATGGAAATTGGTGACACTCTGCCAGACATTTATTCTCTTTTCTTTTCCTCTGCTCTCAGCGTTCGATCGTTACTTCCGCAGCCGCTCGCTGTCCAACAAACAGAAGAAACGTCTGGTTTGCGGAATTCTGGGAGGAAAACTTTGGCTGCAGACTGGGGATGCATGGACTCAAACGTCCGGAAACCTTAAAAAGTGCACTGGTGAGAGATGCTTAACAGATATTCAAGTTTGATCCATTATTTGTAATATATTGTAATGTTCACAGATGGGTTTTAGTTTAAAGATGTCAAATACAAAATGGGCTTCGGAGGTTCTATTGAGCCAGGTGGGAGAACAAATATGAATGAACTCATGGATACAATGGAATTCAATGGGTGCCATCAACTGTGTTCTTACCATCATTTATCAAAAATATCTCTTTATGACTTATCACAATACTTTCATTAGCATTTGTTTTTTCCTACTATGAAAGTCAATGATTACCATCCGCTGTGTGCTTACCATCATTTATCAAAATATCTTCTTTAGTGTTTATCAGAAAAAATAATGATGAGTAAATGATGACCAAATTTCCATTTTGGGTGAACTATCCCTTTAACCCTTGTCAGGTCTTCTGCACAAATATTTCTATTTACGTTTTTTCTTGTTATAGGATTGTCCTGCACAGGGCTTATCCTTGTCCCCAGAATAAAATGCATGT